>NW_020948983.1:44549711-44733713 GCF_900497805.2 Vombatus ursinus | reverse complement strand
AAAGAAAGAAAGAAAGAAAGAAAGAAAGAAAGAAAGAAAGAAAGAAAAAGAAAATGTAGTAGCTGTTAGAAATGCATAGACCTTAAAGGAAAAGGGCTTAATCCTTTCCTCACAAGTAATGCATGGTGAACTGGTTTGCTCTCTTCCTGCATAGTTTGGTTAGCATAGCAAGAACTAGACCAGTTCACTTCGCAGGGCTTTCTCCCTTACTCCTTCTATTTCTTAACTCCTTAGCTGGTGTCTCCTTCTGCAGACAGAATAAAGGCATCTGTGTTTGCAGCAGTTCCCAGGGCCTCCTGCCTGGGAATGGATTGTATGGTCGCTGATAAACGCAGCTGCTAACAGCCACTCAGACCCTTTCTTCCCATCTGGGCCCCAGTGAAAAGTGCAAGCTCTCTATTTGCACTTACAACCCTTACATGGAAAGAGCATTAGCTCTGCAGCTTGAAGGTCTATGAGATTCAATTCCCCATTTTCTCTGGTTCAGAGGGTCACATGGAACCGCTGACCTACTTGCACCACTGACCTTCTTCCTATACCCACCAAGGACCCGGACTCCACATCAGAAACAATTAGGTGACAAGAATAGTTGGGTGAGTAGTTGTCATAGACTCCCAGGTTGCCACTGTATTCTCAGACCCTCCCTGGGGAAAGTTTCCTCTGAGCACTTCCTCTTTCTTGGCCTGTTTGCCCACTTGGAGTGCCGAAAGGCAGAGATCAGTTTGACAAATCTATCATTGGACTTCAGCCAATATAAATGTTCCCTTTCTCTATCTCTTTTCTCTGGTTTCCCCAAAGTGAACACTGAGTTTTGCCTTGGAATGTTCTACCAGGTAGCTTTCCCTCTAATGAGAATATAAAGGCTTTAAGTGATTGGCAGTAAACCCTTTTTGGCTACAGATGCAGAACTAATGTTACTTTCTGCTTTGTTAGTCACTAAATTAGGGGAAAAAATACACTACTATTTAGAAGTAACCATCACCTGCTCAGGTTTGAAGGCCCCCCGGGGGAAATGAAAAAGGGGATGGGGAGAGAGGGCCAAGAAGGTACAGAACACACATCTGGATCCTCTCTTCTTGCCTCACCAATGGGACCCCAGAAATTGTTATCAGATACCTTGAGAGGCAGTGGAAGTATATGGTGAAAACAGCTCAGAGCTCATAGCCAGAAAATCTGGGGGATTCCAGTGCTTAGTAACCATGGGGCAAGCCACAACTTTTCTAAACTTTGGCTTCCACATCTGTAAAATGGGAGATAATAATATTTGTGTCAGAAAGATGCATGTCAGGAAAAGAAGGTGGTCCAGACTTGTAGACAGAGTTAGAGATAACCATTGGGGAGATAGCCCCTATACTCTATTGGGATCCAGACAATGGTCAAGTGAAAGGCTCTGAGTCTGTTGGGTAAATCCCCTATAGAGAATTTGGAGAGGAAGAGATGTGGAAAAGAGTTGCACAGGACGATAATGGATAAAAGGACTGCACCAATGGAGGGAATGTCTACATAGATAAGAACCAGAGTTATAATTAAGATGGCATGTATGGGGCTCCGGCCCAGGACACTGACATAAGTAGTAAGCTTTCTTCCCATGCATGGTTCTCTGGCCACCAGCCCTGCCCTGCTCCTTCCTCTAGAGACAGCTCTCCTATCTCAGAATGACCTGGGGTCTCTTCTCCCAAAGGGACTTTTTTCTCAATATCCCAAGATATGAGGTCTTCAGTTGTAACTTTTCTCAGAAGAATTTGCCCCAATGTTCCTAGTGGCTGTGATGAGATAGCAGATCTATTATTTGCATTGCTTCAGGGTTTTGGTGAAGAAAGTAATTTGTAAGCTATGTAGGTGTGAGTTATTACCATAAAATGTGGGAAACTAGAAGGGGATGAAGACTTCCCTATGAGGTTTAGGTTTTGTAGGTGGAACAATGACCCAAATGCACTATTGCGGTTCTTGGTCTCATCTTCACCGACCAGCAGTAGGTTTCTGAGACTAAAACAGTGGAGACCAGATCAACAAACCCTCTCTTTTGTACCTACTTTCTTTGTAGCCCAGCTGTGGGTGCATAGCTTTAATTCCTGATCTAATCTGAGGCATCTGGACTTCTGTTGCAAGAACTTACTTTTGGAAAAAACAAAACTTCTAAGATTATAGTAGATCAACCCTTCCTGCCTTTGACAAGTATAGACTGTATGACCCTGGGCAAGTCACTTAAACTGCCCAGTGTTCTACACAAATCTGTAAGATTATAAATTGAAGAGAAAGTGCCAACTTGCATTGGTAGAGGGAATTTCCTCCCCTGAGAGTTTTTTATACCAATGAAATCATTGGTCCAGTCCCTGGGCTTAGAGTTTTTCCAGTTCGGGGTTTACTTGAGGTCAGAAAAGTGTCCATTGTTCACAGGAGAACGCCATCTCCCTGACCTCACCCCACTTCCTTCTCAGTCCACATTCTACACTTTTTCTAGCAGGTTTTACTTAATTCACCTGAGACATTTAATGTCTCTTAATTAAGTCTTGGCTGAAGTTCCTACTGGGAGAAGAGGGAATATATAAATGTGAAATAAGGTTAACAGTGGTGGCTCTAAATCTCTGATTGGCTGATGACTGGGGTGCAGATAGGGGTGGGAGTTATAACCCACACAGAACCCTGGGAACTTTCTAGAACACAGGCTAGTTTTTCAACTGTAGATTGGCCCAATTAGAAAGGTTCGCTTCCATAATCCTGGTTGTTTGAAAGGCAGTCAGAAAGTCGAGACTCACTCATCACAGTCCTTAGTTTAGGTCCGGAAAGTTACCACAATCTGAGGGGCCTGGCTGAGAGCCCTTGTCAAAGGCACAGTTCCTGTGTGCTGTTAAGATAAAGAAAGCTACAGATTAGTTAGTTCATTGTTGTTTTTTTAACTCCTAAAGGAGAATGGGAGTCTAGAAGGTTATGAAATCTTTGGGTAAAAAAGTAATGAAAAACTGCCAGAATGGGCAGGGCCCCTAGGAGGAAAAAAGGGGGGCTGGATGTGTGTGACCTGTGGTTCTTGAAGCTACTTTGGTCAGAAAAATTCCACCTTTCCAGATTTGGGGGCTTATGTGTTCTGTTTAAAACAACAACCACCACATTTTTGAAGTGTGGATGGACCTTCAGCCACCTTGAAATACCTGGGGAGCAGGTACAAAGGACCCTGGGTTTGTGAGCTAATTGCCAGGCTAATTCAAGGGGGAAAATAAAATTCAAAACAGAACAGGGCAAGCCACTGGACAGGCTGAGAAGTAAACTCTTGGAACTCTTTAGGGGTCGACTTGCTCGAGAGGGAGGCTGGGGAGAAAGAAGAGGAGGGGGTGGAGAGAAACCGTTTCCTGTCCCCACTCCACCACTATCTCTTGTGTTAATGAGGTAAATGGGGGGTGCTAATGTGCCCAAGTCACCTGAGCTGCACAGTCCGGCAGTAATGGTTTGTAGTAGAGATGTGTGCGCCATCTGGGCGAGTTCCCAAGGCTCAGACAACCCTCCCTCCTTTTTTCCCTTCTGGCCTGCCTGCCCCATGCATGGCTTCTTAAAGCAGGAGCTCCCCCTAGCACAGTGAGAGAGAAAAGAGGCTCCGGAAAGCCATGCTTAGGACCAAGCCATTAGGCAGCTCTCTTTTCATTGAAACTGGGAGGCCTCTCAGAGGCTGCTGGAGAAGCCTCTCTAGGCATCCAGATGCATGACCCACTTAAAATGAATGAAGGAAACCACTGCATTGCAGAGAAAGTGAAGGGATGGGGTGGAGTAGAAATGAGGTGGAAAAAACATTGAATACCTCAGCATAATGCAGTGAAAAGAATACTAAATTCAGAATGTCAGAGAGTTCTGATCCCAGCTATACTACTGGCTATATGACCTTGGGCAAGTCACTTATTCTTTTTGGACCCTAGTGGGGTTTTATTTGTGTGTGTTTTTTCCCCCTGAAGAATGAAATGACCACTGGGCACTAAATGACCACTAGTCCCCTTCCAACTTAAATCTATGATAGTATGAACCTAGATTTGGCAGCAGAGATCAAGGTAAAAATCAACCAGTAAACATTTATTAAATACAGATACTTAAACATGAAAGTATTTACATGCCAGGCTCTATGTTGGGTGAAACAAATGAAACAACCCCTACTCTGTGGGATGGGACTGTGCTCAAAGAAAGAGTTTGAGCAGTAGGCTCCCTGAACTGACCCTTATGACAGAGGTGTCCAACTCTGGCTGGAATACTCTTCCTCCTCAACCTGGCCTGCTGACTTCCATGGCTTCCTTCAAGTCCCAACTAAAATCCCATCTTTTACAGGAAGCCTTTCCTCTTAATTCTCGTGCCTTCCCTCTGTTAATTATTTCCTTTTTATTCCATAGATAGCTTGCTTTGTATATATTTGTTTGCTTCCATTAGATTGTAAGCTTCTTGAAGGCAGGGACTGTCTTTTTCATCTTTTTTGTATCCCCAGCACTTAGCAGAGTGCCTGGCATGTAGTAGGTGCTTAATAAATATTTATTAATTGATAGCATCAAGTGTCTTGGAGACAGACTAAAATGTAATTGGGAAATATTTAACGAAATTAAAAAATACAGTAAGACATAGATGGCATTACATTGTAAAACTAAGTCAGTATGTGGCTAGCAGGTATCTTTATGTATGGATCATTGGCACTGTTTCTGTTTGATTATCCATAACTGGGTTACTCACAGGATTTAGAATTAGAAGGCACCTTTGAGCTGTCCTAGTATGTTCTGAAGGAACTATGACATACTTCTGCTTCATCTGCCCTTTAATGAACAGTCTGTTCTGTTACCATTTCTGAATACTTGGAGGCAGGGAAAAGGGTCGGTCCCTAGCCTAGGTGTCTTTATTGATGATCAGTTGATAAAACACCTACTATGTGCTAGGCATTAGGGATACAAAGTGAAAAGTGAAACAATCCTTACTTTCATGGAACTTGCATTCTATTAGGGAAGTAAACACGAAATTAGGGATGCTAAGAGATAAAAGGGAGGAAGAGGTACATTCCATGTACAGGGGATAAAGGCAGGGCAATGGGAGATAGAGTCTTGTATGGGAGCAATAGTAAGAAGGCCAGTCGGGACACGATTCTTTGTGAAGGGAAGTAATGTTTAATAAGGCTAGAAAGGTAGGTTGGAGTAAAGTTGGAAAAAGCTTTAAATGACAGAGGAGTTTGTACTTGGTCCTAGAGACTTTAGGGGGTCACTGGAGTTTAATGAAAAGAGGGTCAGACATGCCAGAAAGTCACTTTGGTGGCCATGTGTAAAATGGATTGGAGAGAGGAGACTCGAGGCAAGTAAGACCAGTTAGGAAGCTATTTACTGTAATAGTCCAACCACTCAAATATTTTCTCCATACACAAATCACTAAGGGGGAAAGGAATAGGAATATGCATTTATATAGTGCCTCTCATGTGCCTGGCACTCATCTCATGTAATGCTCACAACAACCCTATGAAATAGATGCTGTTATTATCCTCATTTTATTTTACAGTTGAGGAAACTGAGGCAAAGTAGATAAATGACTTCTCCAGGGTCACATAGCTAATAAGTGTCTGAGGCTGGATTTGAACTCCAGGCTCAGTGCTTGATCTACTGTGCCACCTAGATGCCTAGGCTCAATAATATGCATCCAATAAATGCTGCTTTACTAACTAGTACAAAGATGATTCTAAAGGGAAGAAAGAGGACCGTCTCTTTTTTAGAACTTTTTTTTACATTAAAAAGTATTTTCTCTCTAGGCTCCACTCCTCCCCCATTGAGAAAGGAAAAAAAAAAAAGAAAGAAAAAGCCAAAACCTTCTTAACAAACATGCATATCTGAGCAAAACAAATTCCCACATTATGCATGTCCAAAAATGTATGTCTCATTTTGCAGCTTGAATCCACCCCTTCTTTGAGATGAAGTGGGTGGTATTAGTCATCATGTAATTGTGACTGTTCATTGCATTGATTAGAGCTCTTAAGTCTTTCAAAGCTGTTTGTTTTTATTAAAAATTATTCTCCTGCTTCTGCTCACTCTACAGCAGTTCATGCAAGTATTCCCAGATTTCTTTGAAAACATCCCTTTAGTCATTTCTAATGACACAACAGTATTCCACTATATTCGTATACCACAATTTGTTCAGCCATTCCCCAACTGATACACATCTCCTTAATTTTTGGTTCTTTGATTTCTTTCTGGTATGGGCCTAGTATTTTTGTTGTTCAGTTGTGTCCAATTATTCATGATCCCATTTGGACTTTTCTTGCCAAAGATACTTTTCATTTTTTAGCTCATTTTACAGATAAGGAAACTGAGGGAAACAGGGTTAAGTGACTTGCCTAGGGTCACACAGCTAGTAAGTGTCTGAAGCCAGATTTGAACCCTGATCTTCCTGATTCCAGGTCCAGCACTCTGTCCACTGTTCCGCCTAGCTGCCCAGGCCTAGTATATTTATCACTTAATTTAATAAGCACTTATTATGTGCCTATTGTTTGGTAGAGATGCCCCCAAATGGGGAAACAAACCCATCTCTGCCTTTGTAGAGATTATAGTCCACTAGGGGGATAACACACACACAGATACACACATATAACTGATATAAAATCAAAACAGTAGATAATATGCACCATTCTCTAAGACTTCATTATTTTATAGATAGTTTGCAATCTTCATTGATGAAAGAGGTAGAATATCACCATCTCAGAAGAATCAAAATTACATTGGTAAGGATGACTTGCCCAAGAAAATGTAAGGTATGATATAATAAATATAATATAATTAATATATGTTATGATATGACATAACATAATATAATGTAATAGAATAAGCATGTCTTTCTTGGGTGCAGGGATTTTTGTCAGGCCTTTGTATCCCCTGAGGAAGGTAGGTGGTATAGTGGATAGAGCAATGGGCCTGGAATCTGGCCTCTGGCACTCACTAGCTGTGTGACCCTCAACAAGCCACTTAATGTTTGTCTGCTACAGTCTCTTCAACTGTAAAATGGGGATTATGATAATATCTACAACCCAGGGTTGTTGTGAGCATCAAACGAGAAATTTATGAAGTGCCTAGTGCCATACCTGGCACACAGTAGGTGCTTAATAAATGCAATTTTTTTTCTTTTCTTCCTTCCTTCCTTCACTGGGCCTACCATAGTGCCTTTCCCATAATAGATGCTTAATGTTTATTGAATTGAATTTGTTACACTGAGAAGTAGCATAAAAGACAACTCTGAGAATCAGATAAGGTCATTGGTTCAGGTAATGAGAATGAGAGATAACAGGTGACCAACCTGAGTGCTGCCCTGATGTCCACAAACTATACTAGAGAAACACTTCTTGGATGGCAGACAGATGATCTAACAAGATTTCCACAAGATGAGAAGGGACAGCTGTAATCTGCACCAGTGCAGGGAGTACCCATGAAGACGAGATTACAGATCTATCACAGTATTATGAAAAGATAAATCGAGAGATGCACAATACTGCCTTGCACAGTCCAGGGCTTCATCAAATAGAGCTTATTTCTGTCCAAATTACTCATAATCGCTTCACTTATCTTCTGAACTGTGCCAGAGGGAGAAGGATACTAATACTAACTGACATTTATATGGCTTGATTCAAGATTTGCAAAGCACTTTAATGAATGAAAAATCACTTATTAAGCCTATGTTTAACACTCTTAAGCACTGAGGACACAAACATAAGCGTGTAGTTTTGTGCAGCGGGTGGAGCTTTGGCCCTGCAGTCAGCAAACCTGGGTTCAAATCCCACATCTGACAATGACTACCTGTGTGATCTTGGGCAAGTCATTGAATTTCCCTGAGCCTCAGTTTCTCATCACCGATAAAGTGAGGGAGTTGGATTAAATGACCTCTGAGATCCCTCCTAGCTCTAAATCTATGATCCTATGAAACAAGACTGTCCCTGCCCTCAAGGGACTTACATTCTAATAGAAAAAGACAACACATAAAGGTGAGAGGTGGTCAGAGAGGAGTATACTAAAGTGTTTGGAGTCAGAGGACAACTGATTAATGTATCTATTTCAAGAATGATAGTGTTGATTTGATTACTGTTCTCAAAATTAGCTATGAAATTGGGGGAGGGGGTTGCTACAAATACATGAAGAATCTAGGAAGTAGCAAGGTGGGTCTAGATCCTGACAAACAGGTGACTTGGGTCATCAGTCAGAAGCTGATAGTCCCAGAGTCAGAGCTTGAATTCAGGGTTGGGGTGGAGGCTGGAGTATTGGACCATGTTGGTGTAAACAAATGTTTGCTTGAGGCTCTAAACAATTCTGGGTGGTGGGAGGTTCTACAGGTATTATCTCCTTATTTTCATTGTTCATTTGTTTGTTGTTTGTCCTTGTCCTTGAAGAAGACCAGGAAGGTGATGCCATGACTTGCAAGTGAATTGGATTTAAGTGAAGGAGGGCCATGCAAAGTCACCAGTCTCACTCTCTCCCTGGGAGCCATTTGGGTCCAGTAGCAAGATACAGATCAGGAAGACTGGAGATGGCCCTGGAGACCTGGGCCTTTTTAAGCTAAGGTCTTCCTGAGGTCTCAGTTTGACTGAGACAAAGGGCAGTCAATGATTAAGGCTAGGTAAGAAATGAGGCAAAGAATGGTCTATTTTACCTAGTAAAAACAAAAACAAAATCAGTCTGGGAGGTGAAGATCCTGAGGGTTTCAGGACAAACAAAAACAATTGCCATTTACACTCACTCTGAGTCATCAGAGCCCAGACAATGACCAAGTGAGGTTTGCAAGTAAGGTTACACAGCTAGTAAGTATCTGAGGCTGGATTTGAACTCAGGTCTTCCTGACTCCAGGCCCAGCATTCTATCCACTGCATCACCTAGATTCAGCCACTGTACACAAGTACTTCCTTTCTACCTCAGTACTCTCCAGATAAAAATTACTAAGCAACTCAAAAAGGAGCACAGGGAACTTTATTAAAGTTAGTAATAGGCTTGCCTTTGGCACAGTTAATAGGCTAGGATCATAGGAAAGGATTTCAAAGTTCATCTGGTTCAACTCTCCCATTTTATGGGTGAGGAAACTGAGGCCCAGTTATGTGACATGACTTTGCCAGGATGAGAGTGGCAGAGCCTAGATTCAAAGCCAGGTCCACTAATAATACATTTACCGCTCTTCCCACTGTCTCATGCCTCTTCTCATTCTTGTCCAGGTTCCTGAAGTAGTTTGATTCATATATGAAGCCGGCTCTAGAGTGAACAAGCTTGTGCCTGCAAGTAGGGCCCTGTGGTAAGGGATAGGGGTAATAGGTGTGATTGTTGGCTGACTTAAAAACCCCAGCTATTTTCATGGCTGTAATTACTAAAGTTTTAAAAGCAATCAAAGCCTGAGTTTCTCCTTGAAGAATAAAGAGGAATGAACACCAGCCAAGAAAATGCTGCTTGCTTGGATTGTATTTGTACCATGAATGGGCAAAGTTGGGGAAAAAATAAAAAGTCTTACTGGTTCACTCAAGAATGAAGCAGGTTTGAGTCTGGAGTCTTTTGTGTACCCTAAACAGCATCTGATAAAGGGCTCAGATTGTGAAGAGAAATCCTTTAATTCCTATTTTACATACTTTTGGGGGGTGGAGGGAACAACTGCTAAGTGAATAGGATAGAGACTGGTTGGATACTGTTTATCACCAAGTCAACTCCCACTCCATGACCAGTCCATTGTCAAGGCCTATTTCACCTTTGTAACATCTCTCCAATGGGCTCCCTTGTCTCCTCTGACACTGCCACCACTCTGGTGCAGGCCCTCATCTCCTCACACCTGGGTTATTGATATATAATAGCCGCTGGTGGGTCTGCCTGCCTGCCTCAAGGCTCTCCCTGCTTGGATCCAAACTCCAATCATTTCCTATCACCTCCAAGATCAAATACAAAATCCTTTGATTGACAATCTAAGCCCTTCGTAGCCTAATTGGTCCTACCCTTCTAGTCTTACACTTTACTCTTTGACAAGTATTCTGATCCAGCGACACTGGCCTCCTCTGTTCCACAAACAAGACACTTCATCTTTCAGCTCCAGGAATTTTCTCTGGCTGTCCCCCACACCTGGAATACTCTCCTTCTTCATCTCCACCTACTGACTCCCCTGGCTTCCCTTAAGTTCCAACTAAAATTCCATCTTTTATAGGAAGCCTTCCCCAATCCTCCTTAATTCTACTGTCTTTCTGTTAATAATTTCCCATTTATCCTCTACATAGCTTGCTTTGTATATATTTGTTTGTATGATGTCTCCCTTATTAGACTGTGAGGTCTTTGAGGGCAAGGACTATCTTTTGCCTCTTTTTGTATCCCCTAAGCTTACCATGGTGCCTGGCACATAGTAGGTGCTTAATAAATATGGAACGATTGAAGTCAACAAACATTCATTAAATGCCTACTGGGTACAATTAAATTACTTTGACCAAGAGAGACTATGAAATGGAAATTTCCCAAAGGTTTTGGGGGTAGCAAAGGCTGACACCCTGTACTTACTCATTTTTATAACACTGGTTTTAGCACATAGTGGAAGTTCAGTAGGTAGTATAATGAAAAATGCATTGTATTTAGACTCAGAGGACCTAGGTTTGTGACCTGCCTCTACTATTATCTGATTCTGGGACAAATCTTATTACCTCTCTGGCCCTTAGTTTCCTTATCTGTAAAACAAAGATGACCTCCAATGACCTTTCCTAGCTCTAAATGTATGATCCACTTCTCCAAATGATATGCTTTTGAGGATGGGAAACAATTTTAAGTGCTAAGAAGGCCTCTAGAAAATAATGGATAAGGATTTTCCCTGTTTGTACAGAATGCTAGGAATGTACAGATGCACTAGACTGATATCCACTTTGATTGCAAAGCTGGTTCTCTAAGTTTCTACCAGGTGTCTATTTTCCTTGGTGCCTGTTTTCCCTTTCACATCATGTGGAATATTTGGTGTTGCACCAAATACTCTACACTTGGTGCAGTAATTGTAACTTTGTATGAAAAAATTATGGAGACTTAGAAAATATTGTAGAGCTCCCTAGCCCTGGGGGTACTTGGTTCCCTTATCAATTCCTACAAGGCTCCCAGTACTCTTCAAAAATGAAAGCAAAGATCTAGGAGATACTGCATACTTTTGAATTAATCTGTATAATTAACTCTCCCCTCAGTAATTTGGAGATTGTGGTGTTTGGTGAAAAAGGTCATCTACTAGATTTGTACTAGATTTAGGTAAACGTTATTGTGTTTTCAAGGGGTAAGACAGTAGAAATACCAAATCAGATGATTTTTAAGACAACGCACTGAGTCTGTTTGCTCCTCAGAACCTGTGCTGACCAATCTTCTCTCTCACGGCCCCCCTTTTGCCTCTGTGTGTTGTCTATTGGCAGTCAAATTGTTTGGTTCCGTTCCCAACTGGAATACTGGTTCCATTTCAGAAAAGAAAACAGGACTCCCATAAACAATCTGGTATTTGCCAATGAATCCACCCCCTCACTGCTTAAGGCTATTTTCAAATCAAAACTCATTCAAGATGAATCCACCAGCAATTGGTGGTCATGAATCTCAGTTCCTGTGAAGTATGTAAAGCCGGAGAGGTAAAGGTGTCTTTGCAACTCACACCTAGGTTGTAAATGTAGTCAACTAGTGAACAAGCTTCCATGTAAGTGCATATTATGTAGTAAACTCTGTACAAAGCAATACAAAGAAGAGCAAAAATATAAAAACATCAAAACAATACCAAAAAAATCCCTATTCTCAAGTAGCTTAGTCTATTAGGGGAAACCACATGCAAACAGCTATGTGCAAACAAAGATATAATGAAAATAATCAACAAAGAGAAGGCATTAGCTTTAAGGGGGATTGGGAAAGGCTTCTTGTAGGTAGAATTTTAGCTGGAATTTGAAGGCAGCCAGGAGAATGGAGATGAATAGGTAGAGAATTCCAGGCTTGGAGGACAGCCAGTGAAAATATGTGGAGTTGGGAGCTGGAGCATTGTGTGCAAGGAACAGCATGGGGGTGAGCATCGTCACTGGACTGAAGTAAGTAGGGGGAAATAAGGTGTAAGAAGATTGAAAAGGTAGGAAGGGACCAGGCTGGCTATAAAGGGCTTTACATACTAGAGGATTTTATATTTGATTCTAGAGGTGTCAGGAAACCACTGGAGTTTATTGAGTAACATGGTCAGACCTGCACTTTAAGTAGATCAATTTGACGAGGGTGGACAAGAATAGGGAGAGACTTGAGGCACAGAGACCCCAACTGTGAAGCCGTGAAGGAATAAGATGATGAGAACTTGTAATGGGGTAAAAACACTGCAGCACTCCTCAGAGGGAACAGGAAAGGACTACAATTGCAATTGAAATCAGAAATGCTTTACTTCTTCATATAGGTTCTAAGGGAAATGTCCATCTACCCTTCTCTTCCCAGGCAGGGGGAGCTTCAGTACCTCATTCCCTTACTACAACTGCTAGGCTAGTCACTCTCCTGAATTCAATTCTTCAAAGCTGACCCCTTTGCTTCTCTGCTGTGATAAATAGCCTGCCCTTCCTCAATTAGGATCTAGAGACTCTCTTGTCCATCTACCACAGGAATTCCCAACTGGAACCGTGGAGAAAGGCCTATGCAATGCTTAGGTGGAATAATGGGCTGGTGCTTTTGCCAACAATCACCAAACCCTTAATTTAGAGGAACAGAACAATATGCTTAGAGTCTATTAGCTTTAAAGGCAGAGAGAATAAATTGTAAAGATAGAAGACCCTCCTTAACATTTTCAGGAACAAACTAATTTCCCCCATGATACCTGGATTGCAAGTTATGGCAGGTTCTGTCAAGCAAGAAAGGCTTTCAGTCCACTTCCAGAGAAAGTCGACCAGCCTAGCTAAGTATGAAGAGATTCAATACCAGCAAATCAATTACTTGATGAATTCTTTGGCCATGATTACTCGTTTCAGAGTTTAAATTAGGAATCCAAAAGTACTAGGACCTTTCTTTTTTTTTAAAGACCTGACTTGTGATTTCATTGGTATCTGCAACTCCCGTCTATTCCCTGGAGGCCACTAAAAGGTAAAGTGATTTGCTCAGTGTCATACAAGTAATGTGTCACAGACAGGACTTGAATTCAAGCCATCACCTGTGAGGTAGACTCTTTATCCACTATGCCACATTTTACTACTTAAAAATAGGTTAAGGTACACTTATAATAGCCAAACCAGAATAGAGGAAATGTATCTAAAAGGGTGCTAAAAATTTTAACTATACTCTCTCTTCCAGACTGGCCCTAGGTAGAGCCAAATTTGGTCTGAGGCAAGTTTAGGAAGGTATTCCAAGATTCAGCCTGATTTAGCACTGGGATTAGTGGGCTTTAGACTAAATACTACTGGGATCATCCTAGAGTGGATGTGAAGTCAGAATCAGGGATGGCCCAACAGACAGGGACAGCTTTCTCTTAACAGGGTTGAACCTCTTTGTTTCAAAACAGATGGGTCTCTTTAAAGGCAGCAACACCCCCAAGCCAGCATAGAACTCTTCCTCTGATCCATTCTTTGTGAGTCTGTTAATGTCACTGAGGAAAGCAAAGGGGTAGCTGGAGAGTGGATAGTCATTTTGAACATCAGTCCATTTCAAGCATTGCCATGGTCAAAAGTATTTATTGTCTGGTAGCAAACATGCTGGTGATGAGCTTTTCCATTCTAGCTAGACTGTTGTTTTTTTATTTTTTTTTAGGCAGTTGGGGTTAAGTGACTTGCCCAGGGTCACACAGCTATTAAGTGTCAAGTGTTTGGTCTGAGGCTGGATTTGAACTGAGGTACTCCTGACTTCAGGGCTGGTGCTCTGTCCACTGAGCCACCTAGCTGCCCCTAGACTGTTCTTTAGACAACAGAAACATAGCTGTTGCTGGGCACATACATAAAACCTTTACGGCGTAGCCCACCTCCATATTACTTCCCTAATTCCTATTTGCAATGGTGGGATTGGGGGACCAAAGGGTGACAGACTAACTCTTCTCTTAGGATCCTGTGTGTGGCTGTGAAGAGTTGGGATTTTTAGTGTGGTAGTTCAGTCTCCCCCACGCAGTGTGCTTCTTATTGATCAGCCAGAGTTCACTGGCTTTTAGGAAGACTATTTATTAAGCAGGTAAAACAAGGGAAATTGTTACAGGAACACTTCCCCATACTGGAGGCATGATTTTCCCTTGCATATATAAGATCCCTGAAGAGAATGAGCTCAAACTCAAAAGAGCTCTTGTGCTCAAAGGGTAAACTCATGGTTTTTGACTACTGGAAGTCTGTATTCCGTTATGGTCTCCTCATGAAATTCCCACAATTCTCTGCTGAGCTCTGAAGTTCCTAAAGCTGCATTTCTTTAGTGTGCTGGGTTTTTTTCTCAATGTATCTCTCAGCTCTTGATGCAGATGGTGTTAGCTATTGCTGCTCCATGGATATTCCTACCATCTCAGGCTGCTAGTGGACCCTCTCCAATGGCTCTGATGGATGATTCTTCTGAACTCATACAGTTGCCCGTGGTTGGGGAGGTTTCTGTCTTACCTATAGCTGCCCAGGACCTGACAGATCATCTTCAATTTATATTTTCTGGGTTGCATCATCTGCTTTTGTCCAAGGACCTTCCTCCCAAATTGATTAAACAACTTGTTTGAACTTAGTTTATGATGTTGATTGATTCAATCATTATGGTTCAGTTTTTGTTATTAATGTGTTTATATTAATTAGGTGAGGGTTTCTATCCCCATCCTTGTATCAGAAAAATAGAACTTGCCCAAACTTGCACATTGATAATAGAGCCTTGGAGAAACTGGGGATACCTTTATGTCAGGGTGAAGCATGAAAGCAGGACTATTAGGGGAGAAAATGAAATGGGTCAGAGGCTGGTAGATGGCTCAGATGCCTCATACCTACACATCATTCATCTTCTTTTTTAAAATAAGAAGAAAGTTGGAGAGTACATGGTGAAATTCAAATGACAGAGTAAAAATAAATTTGACTACATTTTAACAGACAGGAAATGACTGTTTACAGACATAGCAGTCATTTCAGATTACACTGTCTGTACTGTCAGATCATTGACTGGTTAGAGCAAGGTCAGAGTAAATATCAAATTAGCAGAAAGGATAAATCTGACATGAAGACATGATGTGTGATTACGGCAGCCCTATCTTGATTTGTTCAAACAAGCTGTGACCTCTGAAAAATAAGAAATAAACAGAAGTAAAATGTGATTATCGCCATTTCTTAAAGGTTTAACCAAAACAAAGCACTTATTACAATGAGGAGACTGAAATATACTTAAAATGATCTCAGCCAGCAAACACTGAAGGTCTTTGCTAGAAGGACGAGAAACCAGCAAGTCGTCAACGGTAACATCAATTTAGAGCACGAGCTCATTTGTTAAACATATCATGGAGGAGACTGAGGGAGTGCAAGTGTTACCAGCAACAAAACAATGAAAAACGGTTGAAATTAAAATGAGTTGGTATGAGAGAGAGTTTAGTGTGAGATCTACCTAAGTCAGATTCTCCAGAGAGTATCTGTAGATGAAAGCAAGAGAACAACAAATGGACATGAAATAGAACATATACCAGTGTTGTTTTTTTAAAATAGCAATGTTTCCATAAAAGACAATAATGGAATTACCACAACTGGTCTCTGCCATGCCAGAACCTAATATATTATGTGATGACATAGCACAAGGGCACCCAAGCAAATGAAAGCTGAATCATCTCTTGTCGTATTTCTTATAGTAAGGAATCCTTTTGTGTATGGGTTGGACAAGATGGCCCTTGAGATATCCTTTTATTGTGCAGTCATTTCAGTCATGTCTGACTCTTCATGACCCCTTTTGGGGTTTTCTTGGCAAAGATACTGGAGTGGTTTGCCAATTCCTTCTCTAGTTCATTTTACAGATAAGGAAACTGAGGCAAACAGGGTTAAGAGACTTGCCCAGGGTCACACAGTTAGCAAGTGTCTGAGGCCACATTTGAACTCAGGTAGAGGAGTCTTCCCAATTCCAGGCCCAGCACTCTATCCCCTGTGACACCTCGCTGCCCTATTGAGGTCTCCTCTAACTCTCAAATTCTATGATTCTGTGAAGTCAGGAAGAGTAGTCAAATGCACATATAATTCCATGCTAAAGCTGCTACAACTTTTGAGACATAGAAACTATTTTTCAAGATATCTCAAATGGTAAAGTTGCAAAAGAAAGAAAAATATCTAATTGGTTTTTTTATCAAAGGAATGAACATAACACCACAATGTATCAGATAGGGGCAGAATACAAGAGGACTTTGACCTCTGGTGAAATGCTGGGCCTTTGGGTGAGTAAGTGAAGACTTTGGGTATGTATGTGGATACATATGCATACATGTGCTTCTTTCTTCAAGTACTGAAAGGTTGTCATGTGGAAGAGTTCTTTTGTTCTCCTTAGTCCCCAGACAGCAGATTTAAAATGGAGTAATGTAAGAAAATACTTCCTAACAATTAGAGCTACTCAAAAAATGGAATAGACTGCTTTGGGAGATGGTGAGTTTCTCTTTACTGAAAGCCTTTAATTGAAGTCTAGATGATCACTTTCTGGGGATGTTGTGAAGGAGTTTTGCTCAGTTACGCACAGGTTGGATTAGATGGCCTCTAAAGTTCTTTCCATCTCTGAGATTCTATAACCTACTTTTCTGCGATCATGCTGGTTCTTAGTGATCATTGTTTTCCTTTCTAAAATGCTCACAAACCCTCCCTTTAATAATATGCCCTATAGTTTTATATATGAATAGAATTCACACTAACAGGTTTAATGTTTAGAGTCTTTTCTTCTCATTTTTGGATTTGGGAAATTTATTCCTTTCCATGATTGTGGCACCTCCCCTAATATCCACAATCTTTCGAAAATCAGTGATGGCTATTCAGTAATCACAGTTACCAGTTCTCAGGGATGTAGTCATCTGATCTGAACTCACTGATTACAGTGAGGTTATATTTTACCATTTTCACATTTATCTTGGCTCTTAGTTTCTTACTTATCATTTCATTCTACCATTTCCTGCCTGGAAAATAATTTTCCTTGTTAAAGAAAACAAATGTAAGTTGGGGGGAGGGGATTCCATTCCCTCACATCAATTAATGTAAACACAGATGGTTCAGGCACCTGAACTGAAGCAGTAACATAATTAATGAAACAATCAATGGGCTCAAAATGTGATTTCCTACAACCCCACCACAATTTGTAAATAGGTCCTTCAGCAATTTGAGAGAGCTTTGGCCACTGGATAAAGATAAATGATACTACACAGAAAACATCTTGTGATTGGTTGAATCAGTTATGCATGGTCACATGTATAGCAACAGAAAGTGAGTTCAAGAGTCCATTGGTCCAGTGACAAAAGAGTTTCAGTTTGGAGTTTGTCAGACTGAGAGTTGGGGGGGTCATAAGTGGTAGGGGAAAAAGGCACCTAAGAGGGAATGAATGGCTCAGGGTCCTATAGGGGTGGGGGGTGGGGAAGAAAGGTGAGGAGGTGGCCTTTCAGAAACTTTTTTGCCTTCCTGGTTTCCTCCCCACATTATTGGTCACATTACTGGAAAGTCTGGACCAACAGGAAACAATGCATCCAAGTGGAAGGAGGGAAACAAATTTAAAGATAGGTGAAGGGGGAGGCAGCTTCAAAGAATGTGATTCTTTACAGCACAGAAGAGGCATGTTTATGGACTCAAGAAAGGACTTCCAATTCCAGACACTCTTCATTACGGCCTCTGTTACATGTGTTTCTCATGTGTTTGCCTCATTGCCACTGTACTCGAAGTTTGGGCTCATTCTTTCCACAGATGCTGTATTTGTGGGAGAGTGTGCCCCAGATTTAGGAAGAAATGATTACCACCAACTGTTCTTAGGTTCTTAATCAGAAGCATACCAGTTGTGGTTTATAAAAGATAGTGTTTCAAGTACTGTCCCATAGGTTTATCCCGTACAATTGTGAGTGTAGTAGCACTTCTGGGGACCCAACCTTTGAGTTTGGGCATAAATTGGGGGAGGGGGTGGTACATAAGCAAAATGAGTTGAATAGTTCTGCCTTCAGTCATCTGATATCATTCCATCTGTCCCAAGCTTAGGTCTTATTCCCTTCTTTAATATTTTTCTTGTTCCCAAAATAGCAACAACAATAAAAGCACAACACAACAAAAACACAACCTTTTTTGTTGTCCTTGGCATGCATCAAAAGTCTCCGTTCATCCTGAGCTTTAAAGCTCCTGATACTTTTCTTACGATAGTGCTGCTTTTTATCTTAATCCTTTGCCCATGCTTGCTCCCGGATCATTCACGTCTTTAGGTAGATCTCCTTTCCTTCATCATTGGATTTCTGTTTGCTTGTTTTTGCCCTAGAACACTATAAAATGTTTCCTAGCGAAATCCATAGCAGTGTAAAAGAGGAACAATGTGAACTAAAAACAACAACAACAAACCATATTGCCCAGATTGTGACATACACCTGGACCTGAATTTCACTGAGTTCACTCATCAAAATATTTGTCTTAGACAGTTGCTGCAGATGGAAAATAACTTAAGCCTTGAAATGACTAGTGGAAGAGGATTGATCTGGATCATATCTGGGAAACTGCACAGTGTTTTCGATTATCCCAAACTTCTAGATGCCACAAGATACCATTTCTTGATCACCAGTATGGGCCAATGATGCAATATGGCCGTAGATCATGGAATCACAATCTTGGAAAAATAAGGTCTAAGAATCCCAAAGGGCATTAGAACTATGGAAGCCTCAAGGTTCCTGCCTTCCTTTCCATTTTGACAATGGCATTCTGGAGGTAATGTTCCTGACTTTTCTATTTAAAAATCTGACTTGGAAGAGTAAGTTTGGGGATAGGAATTTCTGTTCAGGAAAGAGGGAAGAGGGAGGCAATATGGTACACCAATGAGGGAAATATTTTGGAATAAGCAGAAGCCTAATTGTCCTACTCGGAGCACACCACCTACACAGAGCTAGCTTTGAAGATCAGGGAGTGAATATGGAAGAAGTATATTTCAGTGACATAAACAAGCAAGGACTCTGTGTAGCATGAGATATAATTATCCCAAGCTGTCAACAAAAGATTATAAGCCATTACCTCATTTTAAGTAGTCTGTTTATTTTCAAATAAATGAAATTGCCCAGTGTCCAATCTTATTTTATTTTATTTTTTTAAGTCAACAGTTGAACCAAAGTGTGACTCTCCCATTTCACTTTCTGGTTCTGTGTCAAGCAGCCTTGAATGATGAAACTGAGTTAATATGTATTATGTACATGTATATAATATATATTTCCCTCATTAAAAAGTTATATAATATGCACATGAATTCTCTGTGAACTAATTTACTTTTTACACTCTACTGTACATGCATACAGCAAATCTTAATGTATATGTAGTATTGTGCAACCAGGAAAATGTGAATTCATAACCAAAGGGCTAAGAGAGATATTAATTTTTAAAAATAACAAACAGGATTATGTACATACAGAGCTTTTATATTCCATCTGTGTTCAAGTTTGCCTTTTAAAAATATAAACATGTAAGACTATTTTGAAATGCCACTGATCATTACTTCTTCCTTTTGTCAACTGGAAAAGCATCAGGAACCTTGCAAACACTGAAATCATTTGCCCTCTGGATGACACTTCCTCTTTGCTTCTTAGCCACATGATTTAAAGATGTTCATTCGTACCCTAAAACTGGGCACTGTTGGTCACCAAGAGTACATCTGGGGGTTTATCACAGTGATACTTTCTGCATTACAGAAGATATTCAATCTCAGATGAATCAGTGAGTTTTGGCCAACCCTAGGAACCTGCCTTTGAGGATGGCTGAAATCTTATACTAGGTTGTAAGCCTTAGAGACATGGAAGGAAGGAAATAGGGATCACTCCCATCATGCTCAGGCTAGCCCTCTTAGCTGAGAAGGCATAGTGTAATTACAACCATGACTTAGGGCATGGGAAGAAATATAAAATGGGGGCAGGAAAAGGGTACTGCTCCATCATCATCCTAAAAGTCCAAGAACTCTTGTTCAGAATCTGGATATCCTCTTCTTTGTGTGGATACAGAAGGGAAAGGAAAAAGAAATCCAAGGGACTGGTGAGAGTATGAACAGGTTCTCACCAGGCTTTCTTGCTGGACAATGAGCAATGGAGGGCAGAAAAAAGAAGGTACCCAAATGACTTTGTATTCAAGAAAAATATCCCCCCCCCCCCAATACACTGCACAGCAGGTAACTTCTCAGTAGTTCTTAGCAGCAAAATATGAAGAAAGAAAGGAAAGTCCCTCTTCCGGGTATATGGAGCTCTCCAGGTTACAACACTGAAGGGTGTCAGTTGAATACTCCTTGGTCTGTTCATCCCTCAGAGACCATTAGACTTAAATTCCATAAGAATTACCTTCTTTTTCGCATACCAGCTTCAAGCCTTCCCAGTTCTTCATAGGACTGGTAGAAAATGTCAAACTCCGTGGCCCCCCAGCCTCTCCAGACAGCCAGGCACCATTCCATGTTTTCCTGTTCAAAGCAGCACACGACCGTGTCCTTCGCTACAACAGCGGCTTCAACCAGCTTCCTGGGGAATCAAAGCACAGGCCTTGAGAATGGAGCTAGAGCTCGTCTGAGAAAACATACAACATCAGGGAGGAGGCTGCAGACAGAAGCTTCATTTTACAGTATTTTGTAGAGATGTTTGGAGAGAAATACTGAAAAGGTGAACAGTTCCAGCATTATAACCTTGCATAACCAATATGTTTGAAATAGATATAAATATACAAACACACATATATATCATTGTGTGTGTATATATATGTCTCATTGCACATATACACATATAATTATGTATATATATACACACACACACACACACACACACACATATAATTCAAACTAGCTCCGAGAGCAAAATTAGCCCCTTAAATGTATATATGTATACATATTACATATAATATTTTCCATATAGTATATAATAAATAATATATAACATTTTCTATACATACATATGAGCAGTTAGGTGGCACAGTGGTTAGAGTGCTGGGCCTCAAGTCAGGAAGATGAGTCTTCCTGAGATCAAAGCTGGTCTCAGACATTTATTAGCGGTGTGACCCTGGGCAAATCACTTAAGTCTGTTTGCTTCAGTTTCCTCATCTGCAAAATGAGCTGGAGAAGAAAATGGCAAACCACTCCAGTGTCTTTGCCAAGAAAACCCCTAACGAGGTCATGAAGAGTCAGATACAACTAAAATGACTGAACAACAAAATATATACATATATATGTAAATATATACATATGTATGTGTATGTGTGTATACCTAAATGCTTTGTAATAACATAGAGCAAGGGTCAAGAGAGACAATTTTACTTTGTGGTTTTTATTCTTAATGGACTAAATCTTGGTAATTTCAGGGATGTGAGTTAGAATGGGCATTTTCTTTAAGCCAGTCAAGATCTCTAAAACAAGGGGATAACATCAAATTTTTGATTCTCTGTTTAAGAATTAGCAAATGTTAAATCCCAGGCTGACTTCCCCCTGCCAGGCAAAACACTTTTAGTTCTCTTATCTTTGTTCTCAGGGATGGAAGTATATATGTGTGCACACGATATTCTTCATAGATAAAACATATGTATATATGTAAGATATATATTTTCTATATAATTTAAATTATGTAGAAAATATATAATACATATACATACATAGTGTATATACACACACGTCTGAGTGCATAAATATATATGTAGAGGCATACCTTCTTTTCTTACACTTTGCTTTATTGTACTTCACAGATAATACTTTTAAAAAAACAAAAAACAAATTGAAGGATTGAAGGTTTGTGGCAACCCTACATTGAGCAAGTTTATCAGCACCATTTTTGCAGCAGTATATGCTCTGTGTCACATTTTGGTAATTCTCACAATATTTCAAGCTTTTTCATTATTATTATATCTGTTATGGTGACCTGTGATCAGTGATTTTTTTGATGGTACTATTGCAATTGTTTTGGGGTGCCACGAACTGTGCCCATATAAGAAGCGAACTTAATTGACTAATATTGTGTATGTTCTGACTGTTCCACCTACCGGATCCCCCCCGCCCCATCTTTCTTGCTCTCCTTGGACCTCCCTATTCTCTGAGACACAACAATATTGACGTTAGGCCAGTTAATAACCCTACACTGGTCTCTAAGTGTTCAAGTGAAAGGAAGAGTTAATCAATGTGGCAAACTTCATTGTTGTCTTAAGGAATTGCTAAAGTCACCCCAACCTTCAGCAACCACCACCCTGATCAGTGAGCATCCATCAACATTGCAGCAAAACCCTTCACCAGCAAAAAGATTATGACTTGATGAAGGTTCAGATGATGGTTAGCATTTTTTTTTTAGCAGTAAGTGTTTTTAATTAAGGTACATACATTTTTTTAGATGTAATACTATTGCATACTTAATAGACTACAGTATAGTATAAACATAACTTTCATATGTACTAGGAAACTAAAAAATCATGTGTCTTTCTTTATTGTGATACTTGCTTTATTGTGGTGGTCTGGAATCAAATCCACAATATCTCTGAGGTATGCCTCTATGTAGTAAAATATACATATTGGACCGGATCCATGACTGCCTCTGTATATGGAGCCTCAGGTGAGAAACTCCACCAACATAGATTGGCACATTCTCTGCACTTTCAGTCTCACAGAGTTGCCCAGGGCACCAGAATCATGGAGTCAATTTGTGTCTGAAACAGAACTTAAACCCACATTTTCATAGCTCAGAGACCAGCTTTGCTTCCCTTACATGCTCCATTGCTTCTTCTTGCAAGATAATATGAAGACTTGCCTAAGCCACATGCAATTGTGCAGATAAATCTACTACAAAATATTCTGATGTAGTTTGGAGGTAAATGTAAATGACTTTGGGACACTGCCTGGTTTCGGATTAATGTGTCAACAGTTTCCTCCATGACTGCCAGAAAAGGAGCATAGTGCAATAAAAAGAGTACTGAAATGGGGAGGCAAGAGACATGGGGTTAAGTCTTACTGTTACTTACTAGCTGTCTGACCTTGACCCTCAGTTTTGTACGTAAAACAATGAAGAGGTTAAGCAAGATGATCTCTAAAGACTTTTCCAGTTCTAAATAATGATGATCCTCCTTCTGAGAATGGAGTCAAGGGGGCTAAAGCTCATGTTGACCTGAGACTGGTGACGAAATAAAAAATTACAGATATCATTTGTTAGCAGGGAAAAGAGGAGGATCAAAGAAGGGAGAGGAGGAATGCTGCTTGGGATGAATGGGACAATAACAATTGATGTCAGAGAGAAGATAGACCTGCTCAGTTTATTTTGCTTCTGCTGCTTCTGCTGAGGAGAATTATTTTTGTACTGGAAAGAATAAATAAGCAAGGAGATAGTAACAGAGCTAGCTATATTTGGTGAGTCCAAGTCACCCGGGATGGGTGAATTACATCCTAGGATTCACAAAATACTGGGAGATGTGGTTGCCGAGTCACTGTCAGTAATCTTTGAAAGACTGTGTAAAATGAGAGAGGCTTTGGAGAAGGCCAAATATCCCAAAGAATTGAAGAGAACCTACAAACGATAGGCGGGCGAGTTTATCTTTGATTACTGACAAAATTCTAGAACACATTATCAAAAGGATCGCTTAATAACACTTAGAAAAGGAAGCAGAGATCACAGAGAAAGCACAAGAACAGGTCATGCCAGTCTAATCTTCTTTGCTATTTTAACAGAGTAACTAGACTGCTAGATGAGAAGAATGTTGTAGATATAGTTTACCTAGGTTTTAGTGAAGCATTTGACAGTCTTTTGTGCTATTCTTGTGGGAAAGATGAGAAGATGTGAACTAATACTCAGAATTAGCATTTATATGATGCTTTAAGGTTTGTAAAGCACTTTACCTATTTTAATTCACAACAATCACTGAGTCAAATCTAATAAGATGACTTTTTTTAAGGATTAGACCTGTGATGTAATTGGTCTAGGGACCTATCAGGTAGGTAGGAAATTCCCTTTACCAATTCAGATCAGTACCTGCCCTGCAACTTTTAGCCTTGAAGAGTTTTCTGGTACACATAAGATGAGAAGGGCAACCTGTTGATCGGGGAACCAAACAACTATTTCTGATAAGGGTCTGATATCCAAGATATAAAGAGAACTAATATAAGTATGTAAGACCAAAATCATTCCCCAATAAACAGTAAAAGGATTTGAACAAACAGTTCTCAAAAGAAAAATTTCAGACTATTAGCAAACATATGAAAAATTTTCCAAATCATAAATATTATAAAATGCAAATCAAGACAACCCTGAGGTTTTACTTCATACCTAGCAAATTGGCAAAGATAGAAAAAAGACAAAAATCCTTAATGTTGAATCAGCTGCATTAAGACAGGTACGCTAATAAATTGCTTGTGAAATTGTATATTGGTCCAAACACTTTGGAAAGCAATTTGGAATTACGTTTTTAAAAAATGATTAAAATGCACATTTATACTCTTTGACCCATGGCACATTGAGAGGTGTAAACCCCAAGGAAATTAAAGACAGAATCATACATCAAAATGTTTATAGCAGCACTTTTTGTGGTAGCAAAGATTGGGAAAAAAGTTGATTGGGGAATCCCTAAGTAAACTGTGATACACAAATGTACTAGAAGATTGCTGTGCTATAATAAGAGGAATATTAAGAATTTAGAGAAGCCTAGGGAGAGTTATATGAAGTGATGCATCATGAAATAAGCAGTTCCAGAAAAATACCACCAAACATAATGACTCTGACAAAGTAAATGAAAAGAAGAAAAAAGAAAAAGTGAATACTATGTAATTAAAACGACCAGGCTGACCCTGTAGAAGAGATGAGAAAATATATTACCCTTCCTTTCTTTGCAAGGGTGATGGTTATGGATGTGGAACACTGCATGCACTGACAGATTTGGTTGTGGTATTGATTCATCTTGCTGATTTTTTTTAACTTTATTTTTAAAGAAAATTAAATAAAAATTTTAATATAAAAATTTTATTTTTTTCCCAATTTCTCTTTTGATTCTTTGTTATAAGGGACGGCTTACTACATATAGGAGGATGGAAGGTTATATTTGGAAATGAAGGTTAAGTAAACAGAAAAGACATAAATAAAAAAATTAACTATACTGCATTGAAATTGTATTCTTATGCCCTGTATAACTGTCATCCCTGGCTTCTACTAACACTTCTCCTATTGATGAGAAATAGCAATATCACAACGAAACAATGTTAAACTGTTTAGAGTACATGATAGTGTTTTGCTTAAGAAGTCCATTTGCTACATCAACCTTTATATACTGTCTACAATTGATTCACAATATTTTCAATAATAAAGACAGCTTTTTTGTTAAAAACAAACCAAAAAAAACTTCATGGTTTCTCATAGCCGTTGCTGCCCTTTTTTTGTTAGAGATCAATAAGTATTTATTAAGCACCTACTATGTGCTAGGTGAGGCAGCTAGATGGCTCAGTGGATAGAGCACTGAGCCTGGAGTCTGGAAGATCTGAGTTCAAATTTGGCCTCAGACACTTACTGTGTGACTGTAGGCAAGTCACTTAATCCCTGTTTACCTTAATCCATTGGAGAAGGAAATTGCACACCACTCTAGTATCTTTGCCAAGAAGACCCCACGGACAGTATGGTCTAAGGGTCATGAAGAGTTGGACATGATTGAACTGAACAAATGTAGCAGGCATTGTGTTAGAAGCTGGAGATAAAAACATAATTAATAAAACTATTCCTGCTGTCAAGGAGATTACCTGGGAGACCAAGATATGTGTGCATGCGTGTGTGCGTGTGTGTGCGTGTGTGTGTGTGTGTGTGTATAACACAAATAAAAAAATAAAAACAAATAGATACAAAGCAATACAACAGTTTGAGAGGGAAGGCACTAGCAGCTGAGGGAACTAGGAAAAGCTTCAAGTAGAAAATGATGCTTGAATTTTTTCTTTTCTTTCTTTTTTTTTTCGGAGGTAATTGGGGCTAAATGACTTGATCAGGGTCACACAGATAGTAAGTATCTGAGGCCAGATTTGAACTCAGGTCCTCCTGACTCCAAGACTTAAATTGTTTCTTGAAGGAAGAGATGAATTCTATCAGGCAGAGGTGAAATGAGAGTGCATTCCAGTCATGAGAGACAGTCAGTCCAAAGGCATGCAGACAGGAGATGGAGTACCATGTGTGAAGAGCACACAGAAGGCCAATTTGGCTGGATGACAGAGGGCTGGAGGAGGCTGCTAGAATAATCTAGGCAAGAGATGATGAGGGCCTGAATTAAGGTGGTAACTATGTGAGATGACAGAGGTTGGACTTGGGGGATGTTATAGCGGGAGAAAGAGCAAGCTTTGACAACTGATTGACTATGTGAAGTGAGAGAGACCGAGGAGTCCAGGGTAACATTAAGGTTATGAACCTGAGATACTGGAGAGCAGTGATGCCTTCAACAGAGACATTTAGAAGAGGGATGGGTTTGCAGGGAATGACTATGAATTCTGTTTTGAACATGCTGGGTTTGAGATGTCTCTAGGATATTTAGTTTAAAAATGTCCAATAATTGGCAAAGGGTAATGTGGAATTGAAGCGTTGAATTGAGATGATAATTAAACCAACAGGAGCTGAGGAAGTCACCAACAGAGAGTGTAGAGAGAGAAGAGTAGGGGACCTCTGACAGAATCCTGCTAATACCCACAGTTAAGGGGGATGGTCTGAATGACAAACCAGGAAAGGAGAGAGCTGAGCAGTTGGACAAGTAGAAAGAGGACCAGAAGAGAGCAGTGTCACCCAAGTCCACTGAGGAGAGAGTGGTCAAATACAACAAATAGATGGAGAAAGATGAAAACAAAAAAGACCATCAGATTTGGCAACTAAGAGGTCATTTGAATTGAGGAAAGGAAGCAGAGACAGTAACAAGTGAGTGTATTAGCTTTTTCTAGGAGTTTGGTTGAGAGATGTAAAACTAGGAAAATGAAGTATTGGTAGGCATAAGTGAAAGTACCTAAGGATGGTGCAAACTTGGACATGTTTGAAGGCACTGCGAAGGAAGCAGTAGATAGAGAGGTTACAGGTAGAGAGATAGAGGAGGAGTGAATGAGGGTGCAATCTGCTGGGATATGATCAAGGGAATGCATATAGGGGGTTGACCTTAGCAAGGAGGGGGGCCATCTCATTGGTCAGATGCTAAGAGAAATGAAAAGAGAGTGGGGAATGATGTCAAGGGATTTTGAAAGGAAGAGGAGAGAAGAGGTAGCACATGTCAAATGATTCAGTTTTCTCAAAGTAAGAAGTGAAATCCTCAGCTGAGAGAGAGTAGGAAGGGGGACATATGGAAGGTTTAAGGAAATGAAAGAAAGTTTGGAAAAAGTTTTTTTTGGGAGGTTGACAGGGAATATATTAGGGAAGAATAAAAGAATTGCCTTGTGACAGAGTGGGCCCAGTTATAAAGATCAAAATTACAATTCTTGGTTTGAATACAGATTCTTGAACTCCATGCCTTCCTGCATAATTTGGCTCATAGTTAGGGAATGACTAACCTAGGTAATTATTTTTATTAGAGATCTATTGGTGTGTCCTTCGTTAGAACTGATCTAAAAGGGCTAATTTCAAGGCAACCCACCCCCTATTCCTAATTTGAGAGAATAAAATTGGAAACATGATGGACTCAGGAGCACATCTCTTATTTCTCAAATATAATCATTTACAAAACAAGGGTCATTAACTAAAGAGTGACTCATCCTGGAAAGCTCCATGCTGCTGAGTGCCAGAGGTTGATTCACTGCAGACATTTCCTTTGTCATCATTCTGCTCTGAGAGAAATAAGTGAAATGGGACTTTTCCCCCCTCTTTGTGCTTCAGGAGAAACCAAAACCATTGGTCTCTCCAGAAGAAGCTGAATTAATGTAATGTGGAAGTGACCCAAAACACATACAAAGTAGAATTTGGGGACTTTTCATACAAATGATTCATTACTCGAGACTCAGTAGCTGGAGTGAAGAGATGTAAACATTCCAGGGTGTTTGAGTACTCGGGAGTCGCAGCCCAGACCATAATTAGTCATGCTCTGCCTCAGCCTATACATTTCCCCAGCCTTGTATATAATGTCCCGGACAAACTGTTCTTGCTCCTGCTTTATTCTCACAGCGGAGTCATGCATTGCTGGTGGAAACAGCTGGCAGCAGAAGTGGAAGTCACAGGAGGATGCCAGAAAAAGGCAGCGCCCCTTCCTGCAGTCACTGGGTATCTCTGTAGGCAGCACTGGGTCTTAGGATCATAGATTTAGAACTGGAAGGGACCTGAGCTGAGGGACCGTTGAGCAGAACCAGCCCTCCTTTTTACAGATGAGGATTCTGAAGTAATAGGGAGTTATGAGGTTTTTTGGGGAGGGGGAGGGAAGAGGGAGGCAGAAATGAGAACTGCATGGGTAATCGCTTCAGCTCCCAACCTAACACTAGCCCTGGAGACTTGGTCCCAGTGGGTTTTCACTATGACCTTCCCTGGGCACACAGGAAATGAGCTACACTAACAACTGAGTCACACATTAGATGGTTACTGAAGCTTCTTAGCACCATCCTATGCTATGGTGCGATAGCTGGGAGGGCTCCTTTCTAGGGATATCAGTAGATGATTAAAAAAACAAAAACATCACATACCGCAGCCTGGTGGATGATACTTAAGGGAGAAAGGAAACAAGTTTTTATCAATGTGCCAGCAAAACATTTTACAATTATCTCCTTGGATCCTCACAACAACCCTGGGAGGGAGAAGTTATTGTGATCTCCATTTTACAGTTGAGGAAACTGAGGTAGACACGGGTAAAGGGTCACACAGCTAGTAAGTGTCTAAGGCTAGATGTGAACTTGGCTCTTCTTGACTCCAGGCCCAATGTTCTATTCTTTGCCCTGCCCAGCTGCTTCATGATGCTTATTTACAGAAGAGAAGAAGGAAAAAAGTGTTTTCTGAATCTTGGGATTTGGAGCTAGAAGGGAACATTGAATCCAGCCCTCTTATCATTTGCTCAGTGTCATACAGGTAATAAGCAGGAGAGCCAGACTTGAATCCAGGCCTTCTGATTACAAACCTAGTGTAGAGAAACCTCCATAAACCAAAATGCCAAAATGTTAAGTGTGTTGGGTTTCTTTTGTGTATTTTAACATTCAAGAGGAGTTTCTAATTCAGCCTTACCCATATGGGACTAGTTCTCTAGCCTTTAATACGGCTATTACTCTACCCCGCTGGGTACCAGATTCTTTCTCCAGTCCAATGATGATAACATCTCCTCCTTGCCTAAGAAACAGAAAGTGGGAAGAATTTTACTCACATTAGTAATCTCCAGGGTAAATTGATACAGTCAGCGGAAAAGCATTTGCAACACATATATAGTTTCAGCTAATGTATTAAATTACTGAGATGGCATGACAGAGAAATGGTAGAACAGAACTTCCCCAAAAGGAAATTTAATCACAATGAAATCACCTCTTTTACTGCATTGTATCTGAAAGGGGCACTAGGCTTAGTGCTGTTATTATTAGATTTGCCAGAGAGAAGAAAAAGGACTTAGAAGCAAAAACGTACTTGTTAACAGAGCTATTTTCTTCATCTTTCACTGAGAATAGTTTTAAAAACTTGCCCTTCACTGTGGCCCCAAATGGGATAAAACTAAAAATAAAGAATTTAGAGAGCACAATCTCCCTTGCATAGGTCAATAGGAGAGTCCTTTTTTTTTTTTTTTTTGTACAACATGCAAACCTATGTAATGGAACACTACCTGGGGATCCAAACAAGGTCTTTTACTGAGAGGATTTTGACTGCTTGTAGGTGTGTGGATGCTTCACTGCTTATGAGAGGCCCATCCTTTTCAGATCCGTCAGAGCAAAGACTGGGCTCATGAAATTTGTCAGAGTCTTCATAGTCGGTGTGAAAAGGCATGCCAGAAGAACTCATGGGTGAGCTTGGCAGACTCGAGAAAGACCTAGTGATTCTGTTGGGAGGGGAAGATGAATAGGAGGATATGGAGCAATAATCTGTAAGAGAATCCTGGTGGTTTAATATCTGAGTCCCAAGTTCTTCGCTATAGATTATGCTCATATCAGCTATGCAGTTGCCCCGGGGATGCTTCTGGCTGGCCAGCTCAGCAGTGGAGAGCTCCAGTGGCTGCTCAACTGGAAACGTGTCTCTGAGTGGGCTGCAGTCCCCACAAAAGTACCGTGCGCCTAACTGATAGGTTGCAGAAAAGTACATCACTAAAGAGTTGTCTTTGTCATCCAGGCACCAGATCACTTCTTCACCGTGGCACTCGGAGTTGCCCACTATTGATGTTATCACGGAAGGAGGAGAATAGGGATCTAATCGTCTATTTATTTCCAATGTGGCACAGTCTATAATTAGGATGCCAGGCCCGTTGCTGTACCAGACCTCGGACCCACTGTTAGCTATCTCCATGGCCCTTACAGGGTAAGGATTCTGTCGGGGATCATCATCAGCGATACTGAATTTGGATCTGTTTGCAGTATGTGAACATAGATAGGAGCAGTTATTATCCGGAACACCCTGGATCACAGGGAACACTGCCACAAGTCCATCAGACATACCAGCCAACACAAGGTAGGAATTCTGCTGAAAGGAGAAACAGATCAATCTCAGTGTTCTCTTTGAAATTCTCATCCAGTCTAGTTTCACAACTTTCAATAAAAAGGCTGCAGCATTATCTACAAACAGATTTTAAGGGCATCTATACTCTCCTCCCACCCTCACAGGTCAAGCAAAGGTCATTTTCAGGGCCACAGACCTCCAAACTGGTTTCCTCTGTACATCCTCTTAATGAAGTATTATGCTAATCAAAAGGATCTTCCTCCCTGAAAAACTAAATACTAGAGATGATTTCAATGTGTTAGATCAGGCAGTCAATGTTGCCTCTCTTGCCTATCATTGTTTTTACACTATTTTCCCAAAAGGCTGGACCCTTCAAGGTGTAAGCAGGGCATGAATTGACTTCTTAATTAAAATGAATGCCTTTTGGGTAGGCTAAGAATTTTGTCATGGAGTTGACTTTAAGGGTGGCTTTGTGATATTCAGATAAACTCTTGTTCCCAACTCTCAGCAATATCTCAATCAAGGGCTTAGTACACTCCCATACATTTTGTAGGGGTTTATATTTCTTAGCTACTAGGTCCTAGAGATTTATTTAGCTACTAAAGCAGTATAAGCTCTATGTCACCAGGCATAGGCCAAACAGAATATGCCAATGCCTAGTGCTTATCCCTCAACCCCAGAACCTAGCTCACAAACTGTCAGTCACTTTGAGTTTGGCACAGACCCTCTAAGCCCCAAACCATGGTGCTGAATGCAGTTTCCCTTAGAAAACAAAAACAAACAAACAAAAAAAAAACTTTAGGTGGTAACCAGCTCAGGTTGGAAAACCCAGGACAAAACAAAAGCAGAAACCCATGTCCTTGTGCCAGTGAGGATGAAAGCACAGAAAGCCACCTCTCAACTGGGTGTTAGAAGCTCTAAGGAGGTTTGACTCAAACTGTCAAAGTTAAAACAGTGACCTGACCTGCAGCTCAACAGCAAAGTCAATAAGCTCTTAGTAACTTTCTCAGAATTCATTTTCAGTATTTGAAAGAAAACAGCCAAGGAAAACATGAAAATAAAACTGCATTTGAAGGCCCCAGGCCGTCAGCACTCCAGCTGTGGCAGCAACTCTTGCCTTCCAATGGGAACGTGTACTGGGCAGTCTACTTTGAGACATTCTGCTCTCAGCACAGGACAACGTCTCCCAAGGAGAGCCATTCATCAGGTCCAGGTAAGCCAACAACACAGACCATGCTTTATTACCTTGCCTCCATTCTGGAGGCTGCTCACTTGGCACAGAAGGAGGACTTTTGACTGGTAGAAGACTTTAAATAACTCTTTGTTTCATGTTTTCTAGGTCTGATGAAAACTGTGTCCTGAATTGCTCAAACATCTATCTCCTTTCTTTCTCTTGGGGGTAAAGTTGGTACTGAAATTTAAAGCTAATGTTAGTCAAGATTCCCCCCACCACCACCCTTGCCCCCATCAAATGGAAATGATTTGCTGCTATCAAGACAAGTGAATCAACTGCTGCTATCATCAATTATGGAAAATGACATTTTCTCAGTTAAATAAAGCAAATCAACCCTACTTTTACTTGGATAACATGCCTCACTTTTAATAAAACTTGTATATTCAGTGAAAAAACTTTTTAGAAAACTACCTAGTACTTGGCTGGCACATAGGCTCTTAATAAATATTTATTGATCGATACTCAGCACAATTAGCTTTTGGACCCCAAAAAACCCAGAACAGTTCATCAAACACAATGATGTAAGTTTGCTCTACAAAAAGCAGGCTTTCTACGTTGTCTCCAGTTTTGTCATCAGTCCCTGTTTAGGTACAATAGTTGATGACTTTTTCTGAACTTTCTTCATTTGTTCTTCCTTACCTTTTTCATAACAGGTACTGCCAGGAAACAAGTGACAACAGCTGGAGTGTCTAATGCCCTTTGGGGGGCATTTAATGGGCACATACCCTTTAAGCTGTATATGTAGATCTTCTGGTCCTGTGGACAAATATGAAAGTTGTGAAATTTGTATCAATAAATTTAAATTGGGGGGGGGCAAATCGGTTCAGATGGTTTTAGATGAAGAGTAATGCAGGGAATTTGACACATCTAATTTTTCACTCTCTTATCATCAAGTTTACTGTTTTCTTAGCAATTTCTTCAGTTTTCTTTAGTACACAATGGATTCATGATAGCAGGCGCTGTAACACGTCATATAAAATTCAGTTCCTCTACTGTACTACCTTGATTTCATTTCTTGTCTTGTATCCTTCTTTTTTCATCCCCACCTTCTACTTCACTGATAATTACAGACAAATCATTGCCTCCAGATACACATTAGGGTGGTGAGGTGCAGATGGAATATCACCAAGCCAGCTACTGTACCAGATCCTCATGATTTTAATTTCCAGCTTAAACAAGTAAGCCATGAGCTTGGGAACAGGTATCTCTAACCTCAAGCTGGGGAACAGGCTCTGGAACCATTGTACCAGTGAGAAGGCAAATGTAGCGTTTGATTGACCTTTCTACAAATCCACTGTATGACTGCTCTTACCCCTCTCAGGACTGATTGACTATGCTAATGTCTTTAGTTTTATGATGTACAGAAACAACAGGGCCATGAAGTGGCCAGGCAGCCAGGGCATTCATGGTGGTTGGCAACAGTAATTACCTCAGTGGCGGTCCATAGCGCACTTTGAATTTTTAATTGACAGCTCAGCTTCATTCCTAGGCAGCTCATTCTTTGTACCTCTATAAGTCCTTTCTCAGTGTTCACCACAGTATAGTTCCTAAAATCGGCAAATAAAATTCTCATCACTGTACAGTAGGGAGAAGTCTATCCTGCCTTTTGCCTCAAAAAGAGGAAAAGACAGTCCCCTGCCCTCAAGGAGCTTACAATCTAATGTATCTCAAACTTCCCATTCTCATTTAAGAAACTGAATCAGGTCTGTTTACATTTAATAACGTTATCTCCTATTCCCCTAAGCCAGGAGTTCTTAACTAATTTTTGTGTCATGGACCCCTTTGGCAGTCTGATGATGCCTCTGGATCCCCTTCTCAGAATAATGTCTCTAAAGGCATAAAATAAAATACAAAGGATTATGATGGACAACAAATATATTGAAATACAGTTATAAGAATTTTTTTTAAAGTTCACAGACCTCAGGTTCAGAATCCTTGACCTAAGCTATATCCAGTTCTCTGCTACAGATGGAAGCAGGGCATCTCCAGTCATCCTGATCTATATCTTGCCACTGGACCCAGATGGCTCTGGAGGAGAAAGTGAGGCTGTTGACTTTACACAGCCCTGCCTCACTTAAATCCAATTCACTTGCATGTCATGGCATCACCTCCCTGATGTCATGGTTTTCTTCAAGAGTGAAGGACAAACAACAACAGTGGATGGAAGGAAATGAATGTCTACTATGTGACAGGCACTGTGCTAAATGCATTACAATTATTATCTCATTTCAGTCTTACAACAATCCTGAAAGGTAGGTGTTAGCATTATCCAGTTGAGGAAACTGAGGCCGACAAAGGTTAAATAGCTTGCCTAGAGTCACACAGCTAGTAAGTGTGTGAGAATGGATTTGAACTTGATATCTTCCTGAACTGACTGACACCAGGTCTAAGTGCTCTATCCACTGTGCCATCTAGTTGGAGATGTGGAAAGCCAAAATAATCAGAGTATCATTGTAGACTATAGTAAAGATGGCACTTTTTTTTAATGGGTGTATGGATTTTTTTTGGTCAGGGAAGAGGGCTGGAATGACTAATTTTCCAATTAACTTTAAGGTATTCCCAATGCCCATCTAGTCAGAGACACTCAATTTCACCAAAGGTCTGACAAAAAAAGCCATTAAAGGAGGAAACAGAATCAATTAAATTTGGTTTAAGCCTGCTGCCCTATTTTTTTTTAGAATATATTTGGGCTCTGGCTAATCTGTATCCCAATTATGCCAGTTAAAAGAGTTTTCATGCAATGAAAATGCTCTCTCAGGCTTTTTCCCCCCTAAAGATTATCACATGAATTATATGGGACAGAAGGCATACATCAATGGGGAATAAACTCACTCACAGGAACATGCATGTACCTTCTTGAATAAAAAATCAGAATCTAGATTTTTGAGGCTGAGCAGGGAATTAAAGGGAAGCCCCTTGGGGATTTAGTAGTACCAGGAGAGTAGTTTTCATCTCAGAAGAAAACTCAAATTCCACAGTCAAATATTTACATTTTCATAAAGCTAATTGGATACTCATCGAAGTCTTAGGGAGCAAAGCTCATTATGCCTTATTGCTACCAATTTTTATTAACTGAAGCAGTTTTCTGTAATGATGGAATCTGTCTTCACTCAAGATCCTCTAAGCATAATTCAGTAGCAGGTAAAAGGATTGAAAAAAATTCTGTCAGGTAATGCTCTCTGATTTAGTTTCTTTCCCCCACTCCAACTCTTCTTCTCGCTGGTTTTTCTTATTTTTTAATATTCCTAATAGACCCTCCTACATGCCTCTCAGCATTCACCACATTGAAGTTTCTAAAAACTACTGATCTGTTTCCCTCTACAATGATTTCCCTGGAGTCAAAGGACCTGAGTTCTAATCCTGCCTCTACTCTTGCTAGCTGTGTGGCTTTGGACAAGCTACTTAATGTCCTTGGTCCTTGATCTCTTCAGCTTTAAAATGAGTGGGCTGGGTTACATGGTCTTTAAAAGTTCTAGATTCTTGTTCTAGATCCTTGATTCTCAGTTTGATGCTTCTTTCCAGAACCACGCCAATGCTTAGTCTGTGCTATGTGCCTAGATTTATCTCCAGGATCATAGCCCCTGACAGCATAGTATGTGAGGCAGTAGAGTATAGGGGAAAAAGAATACAGAGTTGATAATCAGATATATATTAAAATCCTGGTTTTATGAATTAGGGGGCAAGTGACTTCCCTCTCTAGTCCCAAGTTTCCTCCTCTTTAGAAGGGCATTGGGCTAGATAATCTTGAAAGTCCCTTCCATCTATTAAAGCAGCTTCCTAGCAACCTCTCCAATTTCCAGAATTTCCACCTCGGCTTTAGCAGCAAGAATAGGAGAACCTGCATGTCTCCTCTATTTCTGCAGCTGCTTCTGATACTTCTTCTTTACAGCCAGCCTTGCTTCGTTTTCCCACTAAACCCCAAATCAACTGTTCTCCCTGTCTGATCCTATTCCGTTACCGGTGACCTGGAAGGCCTCCTCGGTACTAAAGTACAGGTCTGTGATCTCAACCGCCTGGATGCTCCCTCCAATGATGAAGAATGAAACCCATTCCTGCCTGCTGATGACTCTGCGATTCCTGCCCAAACTCCCCTTCTTTATAGGGCATGAATCTGCCCTAGGGGAGCCGCTCAGTCTAGAGTTGCCTTCCTCTAGATCTCGTGGACAGTGCACAGATGCGTCACTTATCCCTCACTCTTGCTATGTCACTGGCTGATCCTTATTTAAGGCATAGATTCCTCTAATGACATCCTTTTCAGGACTCCTCTTGTGCTACCTCTGATTTGTAATGCTTTACGGTTTCCTCGTACCCACCCTGTTTTTCTCAGTTGCTCTCTGTGTGACCCACAACTTCAATTCTTTAGAGGCTCTGTTATTCATGATTCACAGTCATATAATATTCCTGATAAGAAGATGGGCCTTTGTTTCAGGGAGAAGGATCTTGTCATTAAAAGAATTGTTCAATTTCCCAAAGGTGATCCAGCCCAATATCCTTTTGATCACTTCCATTTGTTATGCTGTCCCAGATGTATGTACTGATGCATGAGATCAATTGAATTGTCTATCTAGTTGCATAGCATGATCGAGAACAGACTCAAATTTTTGAGCTTGAATGGGGAAAAAATTTGCACCTTTATTTTCACTAACCTTTAATTGTTAGCATTTCTCTCAATTATGAATGTAGCACCAAACATGACTCCGAGAAGGGGTCTATATGCTTCACCAGACTACCAAAGGGGCACATGACACCAAAAAGGGGAAGAACCTTGAGTCAAGACAACACGCATTTTCAGTCACATAGTCTTACCAGTGTGGAAAGAAAGGTTGAACTCTACCTTCTCCACACTGTCTGCTTAGATACCTGGAATTTTTTTATGTTTCTGTGTCTGGGTACAAAGCCTTTTTTGGTCCCTGTTCAAGATCTGACAATAGAGTCATAGAGTGTTAGATTTGGAAGGGACCTTAAAGATCATCTAATCAATCCACAAACATTTATTAAACACTTACAACACACCAGGTAGGGTGCTTGGTGATAGGGAGACAAAGGCAGAAAATGAAAGAATCTTGTTCCATGCTCTCATTATGGAATTAAGGGAAGTGTTCTAGAAGATCATTATAGGCTTTGTAAAGGTTCAAACTGTGTCTTTTCAGGGGTCTGTGAGCACTGAACACCTCTAGATGATTAAAAAAGCAGCAAATGAAGGTTACCTGGATTCCTCTTTTCCATCCCAGAACACGACAGTATATTCTTGTCCCGGGGATGAGAAGAAAGAAGTCTGCTTCCCACAGGGCAGCATGTACATGAAAGTTGCAAAGGTAGGCTCCTTCATCTGGCTAACTACGGAAACGGCCAAAGGTCGCTGAGAGAAAAGACATCCACCCAACCGTGTGAAGAAGGGTTTATGGCTCATTAACAACAAAGATCAATGCCAGTTAGCAAAATATTACATGTGAAATTAGCTTTCATAAACCCAGGGAAGATGCTTTGCTGTCAGATTTACTTGTTCAATATCATTGCTTTGGCCACATTTTAGAAAATGCAGGCAAGAGGATGAAGCAACTTTGAACATGGAAGGTAAACTTTGGGGGTTTTCCAGATTAGTGCAGAACCAACTTAAAATATTTTAGTCATGGTCAATTTAGCATTAAACTGCTCATGCTGGCCTAAATTCCAAATGTTCCAACCTTTATATCCAGGGCCATCCAATCTTCTTGAGGCTCTTTCTTAAGACTTCACTCAGCTTCCTACCACATCCCAATATTTCAATCTAATTTGATAATAGCTCAAATTTAACCCTGGAACCACTGCATCCTCTCAGGAAGGTTATTTTCAGAAATTACAATATGATGCACATTCCTCGTGAGAAAACATATGATTGTTTCTCTGAAAACAGGTCCTTGCCCCCCCCCCTTTTTTTTTCCAGCAAAATTAGAATCGACTTTATTCCTATGGGAGCAACTGCAATTTTTATGTGATTATAGAACTAAGATTTTTCATTCTTTATTTTTTTAGAAGGGGAACTTTTATTTTCTTTTACTGAAGATAAGAAAACAAGAGAAAAATTAGGAGAAATAAATGAAGGAAGGAATGAAAAAAAAAACACTTATTAAGCACTTACTTCTTATGTGTCATATACATACTAAATATCCCATTCTAAAACAGGAGAGAAAAGGCATGTCAAGTATGGTCACACTGACCAAAAAGTGGGTTCTCTACAGTTGGCTGGATGGGTATATATAGTCTTATATAACATATAGTAAAAAGCTTTAACTAACACTGGGAAGTGAGGATACAAGTATCACAAGGACTGCACCTTGCCCGCACCCTTCCCTCTTCCTCCAGTCCCCTTTGTCACACTCCTCCTCCCAGGTACCTTTTCAGGTTTGGTGTCCCAACATTCCATCATGAGTGCCTGCAGCCTATGGAACTGTACTTCTTCTGGCTGCCCCAGGACTGGACGGATGCCCTTAGATAGTTTCTTGGCAATCTGAAGTTGATGATGACCAAGGACAGGCCGCTGACCTGACAGCAGTTCATAGAGCACCATTCCATAGGAAAACATGTCCACCTGAGAAGAAAAGGCAAATCTCTTGAAATTTGTCCAAATGCATCTAGTAAGAGGCTACAGGGTACCTGGCATTGTAGCTGATGGATGGGGGATACAAAAGGAGCAGAAGACATGGTCCTTGCTTTAAAACAACTTAAAACTGAGCAGACAAACTTTTCTCACTTAAAAACTGTTTTCTGCTACAATTGGGTACAAGGAGCCACGTTAAATAAGAGGCATCACCAAGACCTTTTAATATTTGTGTATTATTTACTTTGCTACTGGAAAAATTTACTACAGGTGATTAAGGATTGCCATTTTTTAGCAAGAAAATGGATATGGGTTGTAATCTGCACTGATGGAGGGATCCCCACATCTGTGTGAGCCACTGGAGTACTGAAGGATAACATAGGTGAGAAAGAATAGAGAATTTTCTATAAGCGGGAGGGCATAATCTTACAGTGTTCTCCTTAAAAGTCATCTATTTTAAAATAAGATGAACTTGTACTGCTTAGTTTCAGTTGATACTTAGAATTTCATATTTTAACTTCCACTCCTAAAGTCTTCTCTGCTTTGACTTATCCTATATCTTGGACAATTTCACTGAAACATAGAGTTTCAGACCCGGAAAGGACTTTTGAGATCATGGATCTATTGCATACCACACAAGTATTCAGAAAAACTATTGTTCTTATTCATAATACGATTAACCAGTGACCCAGGTAGGGTCACAAAATAATAAGCTGCCACTGTGACTAAAACTGTACAAGACGCTATTTCTATGCTGAACAATAAATTGCTATGTAAGAAGATTGAGCAAAGCTACAAAGGCAATGTTTTTCCCTCTTCTATGTATCACAAGATAATTTCTAGTTGTCTTGTGTATCTGTAAAATGAAACTGGCATTCACGTATCCAAATCGATTTGGCCGTTTCCCTGTTGAGGGTGAAAGAAGCCAAGGAGAATAAATATTTAACTATAATAAAAAACTGAAGCTGGCCTGCATGTGAGCTGATGGCTAACTGCCTGAACCCAAGCTTTGTTTCCTTTGGATTTCTCTCTGCTCAATCTACTTGGCTTAGGAGAGTTACTTCACAGGTGGTTAACACATAAGAATTTCCTGAAGGAATATAGGCTATCATTTGCCAAATCAAAGTCTAATTGTTTGAGCCCTCTTATCTTCAAGGCTTAGAAGCTGCTAAGGCTAACCCAGGCTTTTCACTACCAGAAAGCTACAGGGTAGAGACTGGGGAAAAAAGAAAAACAAAACAAAACACCCAAACTTTCATTTTGGCACATCAAAGTATCACCTATTACTCCCTGATTATAATCTTCTGAGACAGAAAAGGAAAAAGAAAAGACATCAAGGGAAATCTTGATGCTTCTAAAGTCAACTCATTTTATTACTGACAATATATAATTAATAATAATATAATGAACAAATAACAATACAACAACCGATAACATTATCCATAAATAATTATATATACATATGTATATGGCAATAATTACTATAATTATCTATATAAAACTAGTAGTTATATATTAATGAATTGCCAATATCAAGAACAAAAATAAAAATTTCTATAGCATTTTAAGGTCTACAAAGTGTTTTACCCATAAAAACCCTGTGAAGTAAGTAAAACAAGGATTATTGTTATTCTCATTTTGTGGATGTGGAACCCAGGGCTTGGAGGGTTTATGATATTTACCCAGGATCCTATAGCTAATGTCAGAGTTGGGATCTGAACCCAGGTCTTCTGCCTCCAAAGTCTCATGCTCTTTTCACTACATGAGTTTGCCTAAATAAAGCAAGAACAGCTAGGTGGCTCAGTGGCTAGAGCACTGGCCCTGGAGTCAGGAGGAACTGAGTTCAAATCTAGCCTCAGAAACTTAACTAGCTGTGTGACCTTGGGCAAGTCACTTAACCCTGTTGGCCTCAGTTTCTTCATCTTTAAAATGAGTTGAAGAAGGAAATGGCAATCTACTCCAGTATCTTTGCCAAGAAAACCCCAAATGGGGTCCCAAAGAGTCAGACACAAATGAAATGACTCAATAACAACAAATAAAGCCTCAACTCCTCAGAAGTGTTCAGCTAACGTTGGACTAGCATTAAAGCCTCTCATAGGTGGGAATGTGGAAGTCCCGAAAAGAACTGACACAAGACTCTTTCCACTGGTTTACAAAATAAAGGTTTGTTTTGGAATGGTGTCAGTTACCTTTTCATCATATACAATTCGGGGCCTGATCTCCGGGGCCTGGTAGCCGGGGGTGCCCTCAACTCCAAGAGCTCCTTCATGAAATGACTGCCGAGAGATCCCGTAGTCAGAGAGTTTGATATTGATGTGTTCTTTGACATCAAGGGACCAAACTAAAATGTTGTCAGATTTTAGGTCGCAGAATATGATGTTCTTCTTATGAAGGTAGGCCAGGCCTGAGACGATCTGATAGGCTATTTTCTGTGTAAGCATGTGCCCCAGGGGCATAAAAGAAGAACCTTTTCAAAGAAAGGGAAAAACAAGCCAAATTCATTATAGCAAATACCTCTTTGCCCACCCCTCACCCAACTCCGGTAATTTATATATTACTGACATGATAATATGGACTCCTCAGTCTGGCATGATAACTTGGCCCCCAACCTCTGCTCCCTTTCCTGCATTCCACAGTCCAGCCTAACTGACCTTCTTACTGTTCTTCCCATGTGTTCTCCCTCTCTGCGCCATTTCCTTTGCAACTGCTAATGCCCTTCCCACCATAACTACCTTGTATTTATTTCATGGGCATTTTCTATACGCCTTTATGCAAACGTGTTGTCTGCCCTAGTAGAATGGAAACTCCTTGAGGACAGGGACTGTTTGATTTTGTCTCTGTCTCCCCAGAGTCTCATAAAGTAGGTATTTAATAAATTCTTGCTGAGTGACTGACATATCCTGACAAACCTCTTATTTCAGTGTCCTACCAAACCACAAGCCAGAAAAGACTCAGAATCATATCAATGAAATATTACTTATCATTGAATTTATTTTTGCTATTAGCTTTTCATTTATGATATGATATTTCTATAATATCAATGAGTCAAAATTTCTGCAGATTAGCCAACCTCAAAGACTGTATCTTGCCATATTATGAACATTCTGTTGGTATATTTATGGATTTTCATCAAAGACAACTTTAGAGGAAAAATCAATTTGCATGCTATTTCCTCCACTTCAAAATACAAAGAACACTTTCTCAGCTTGTTTAAAGTTTAGCATTCCCTGTTTTTGTGGATGAACTAGTGATTTTACATTTATAATTAACCGCCAATTTAAATAAAAACTAAGCAGACTTTTGAATGATTGAAATATCTCCTCAATAATGTTTACTTCCTATTACAGAATATATAGAGAGCTGGCCTCAAAGCCAGAAAGACCTGGATTCAAATCCTACCTCTGACACATACTGGCTATGGGACCTGGGCAAGTTATAATATTTAAATGTTCTAGGCAACTCTCTCTCTGTGTTGCAGAGTAGGTACTGACCTGCACTAGTAGAGGGAGTTCTCTCATATGGGAATTCCCTGAACTGATAAAGTCATGGGTCCAGTCCCTGTCTCTATCCTGATCCCAGAGAATTTTAGTCCAGAGGATAATCACCTCTTTATTACTAGAGAACGTCGCCCCCTGAACTTTCAGGGACTTCTCTGTAGTAGTGAGGGGTTTCTTCCCTCTCCTGCTTATTCCCTCTTAGGAGAGTGGTGAGTTCTGCAGCCTAAGGAGGCAGATTCTCACTGGCCTGAATATTTCAGCGCTTTCCTCTACAAGTCACAGCATGTTTCTTGAACATCAAAAAACTCAGGAGAGTGAAAGAAATCAAACTATTACACACTATTACCTAAGGAAAAGAGAGACTCTCCGATGTTACCTTTGGACTTTTCAGAAAGCACAGTAGTAAGACTACCCAAGGGGGCGAGTTCTAGGGCAAAGCAAAGAGGGTGGATGCTAATTCCAATCAAGGACACAATACACGGATGTTGTAGGGAATGCAGCATGCTGGCTTCCTGCCGGAATTCTGAAAAGTTCTTCATGGCATCCATGGCCCGTAGGTGCTTCAGCATGGAATCTGACACAGACAAGGGGAAAGCCTGCTTTCAGTTAAGCAAAGGACAAGAGAAGAGAACCAAGATGCCAAGAATGTCCACAGGAGTTCACCAACCATATAAATAACAATATTGTGCAAAGTAAGTGATGCTTGTATTGATTCTGTCCTACACACCAGAACATAACCTAAGTTGCATGTACTTCCCAAATTGGTGTTGGCCTACAGAGAGGCCCACAAAGACAGGGGTACCTCTTTCTCGAGTATTTAGTTATTTTGCATATAGCAAAGAGAAAAGTTCCCTTCTGAAATAATGGCTCAGTACAGTGGTCTCCAAAATGAGGGCTGAGGGATGACTTCAAGGGGGCTGTAGCTCGACCTCCAGGGGTAGGTGGTCAATTAATAAGATTGTGAGAAGATGGGTCATCTCCTACCCTGCATCCGTAGCCAGTTGTAGAATTATTGCCAACACAACTACATTATGCCCTTCAACATTCTCCCTTTCTGATTCCTCCCAAAGCTGTCCCCTTCTCACTACGGCACCTGGTTTTGGCCCCTTCAGACCCTAACCCAGACACCCATAACAGCTGAACAGCAGCAATTTCCATTGCCCACCCCTACAAAGCCCACACTCTATCTTCTGGATCATCACAGCAGCTGGCTCTGCACGTGGGGCAGCGGCCAGTGGCCAGTGAGTAAGGTGCACCCTTTCTTTAAACATATTTTCCCTTGTCACTAGGAAAGAGTAGCACAGGGTTCATCGACATGGAAGGGTTGTAATTGCACTGTCCTTCTCCCCAAACCCAGTCCTTTTCCAAACTTTTTTTTTTTAATGAGAGTACCACTACTCTCAGGTCTTTGGCTCCCCACAGCTCAAACTAACAGCTCTCTCTTCAAAGTTATCAATAACTTCTTAATTACCAAGCATGATGTTCTTTCTCCAACCTTAACTTTTCTTGACCTCTCTGTAGCATTTGATAACTGTTGGCCATATTCTCCTTCTTTATATTTACTCTCTTCTCTTTGCATTATTCATATGTCTCTCTCTCATTCATAACCTTAGCATTATCCTCAACTCCCCACTCTTCCTCACCCCTCACCCCAGTCATATCTGACTCCATAATATCTCTTGCATCTGTCCTCTTCTCTAGTCACACAACCACTAGCCCATTTCAGAGCCTTCTTTCCTCTCACATGAACTATCGCAATACCCTCCTATTTGGTTTCTCCACTTTTTCCAACTCACACTCTACATGGCTACCAAAGTGATTTTCCTAAAAAGCTGATCTGACAGTATCACTGCCCTAATCAATAAACTCCAGTGACTGCCAATTAACTCTAGGATCAAATACTATTTCATTTTTATCTCATCCTTTTTCATTTCTATTTTTGTCTAAGTTTATAGTGTTTATACTTATTACTACAGTAGCTGATGAATGCAATTTAAAATAAGTAAATTATAAATAATGGGGGGAGTGTATAATTTTAAAAAGTGGTGGGTTATGTAATCAAAAAGGTTTGGAGACTATTGGCTTAGAAACCTAGAATTAAATTTAAACTTATTTTTTACATTTCATTTAATTTTTATTAATTACAGGTTATCAAAGTGGTGATACTAAACAGTATTACACAGAACTTAAATTCTTATGAACCTGAGGATGTTTATCCATTCATTAAACCTTTCCTCAACATATATCTCACACCCTACTAAGTAAAGGCAATATGTTAGGTACTGCATTTGGAGGCAGCCTAGTATAGTGGAAAGACGTGGAATTAAGAGTGACTTGGGTTCAAATTTTGCTTTGGATACTGGCTATATGACCACTGACAGTTCACTTAACCCCTATGATTCTCAGTTTTCTCATCTATAGGAGAGATAGAATATTACCTTCCATATCTATCTTTTAGGGTAGTTATGGAATCAAGTGAGATAATGCATGTAAAACATTTTGCAAGTTTTAAAGTGCTTTAAGAAAATCTCCTATTACAAGCCCTGTCCTGAAAGAGCTTAAGACACATGCAACCTAGGAAATCCCTCTACTGGCAGTAGGACTGTCCTTGGTTTGAATCCTTGCTCTGCCACATATCTCTGTAAATCTAGGTAAGTACTTAACGTCTCTGGGTCTCAGTTCCCTTATCTGAAACAAAAGAGAGGCATGCCTCAAAGGTTCCTTCCAGCTTTAAACCTATGCTCCTATGAATTAAGAGAGTTTTTATTCTGATTACTGATTTAACAGGGAAAAAATCCACACATAATATCCTCCAATGTGTCCAGAGACCTGGGATATCACACCTCAGCTAAAATAGAACCCTGTGTTATTTCACAAATATCTTCAAGTCCTGCCTCTCAAGGGACAAGAGGTTATAAGAAAGTAATGGGAAAAATACTTTTTGATTGGTACTAGGATTAGAACTAGGAGCTTAAACTTCAAATTTGTCTCAAGTGAAACTATGGTAAGCTCTGTAAAATATTCAGATTTGCAATTTGAACTTTCCAGTGAATATTCTCTGATTTATGTAGGAATAGCCCTTTTCTGACATCAGACTGTGGTCAGACTTTAGACTAGGGCTAGAGAGATGAAATCTTTAGTTCTGCAGGTTCTTCAAACAGCAGCAAGGAATCTGGCTGCTCTAACACTGAGTCACATTTCCCCAACACGTTGTCAACTCCTTGAAAGGAAAGATTGTTCCTCATCTCGTCTTTGAATGCCCCTTGCCTAGCACAGTGCCTGGCATATAGTGTTGTCATCCTTGACTGATTGATTGGTTAAAGGCCTCAATAAAGTTACAGTTCAGACTCTTCCCAGACTTTCTGTTGACTGTACTTAACAATGGGGTCAGCTGCTATTTTTATCGTTTTCAATACGGACTACTGTCTACTACTGGGTGTTACTTGGCAACAGCTTTCTATCATTAGTGGTCTGTTATGAATTCAAACCAACAGAGTTAAAAACTCTGAGCTGATTCCCTCAGTGAACTAATTCCCATATGTATAAAATTTTGGCAGAGACAATTAATGAAAATCATCTCTATAAAGATAACATAACTTGACTTGTAAGATATAAAAAGTGGGAAATCATGCTCTTAAAATGGAAATAAAAATATTTCTCTCAGAGGCCTACATTCCTCCCACAGGATCCTAAATAGTAAGATGTCTCTGGGGCGTGAAGTAAAAAATCTCTATTTGGAGAATGCCATTTAGATGCAAATTTCCTGTGGGTGTGAATATTATTTGTGTTCACTTCAAGGGGAGAAGGAAAAAAACCATACTCTCTTCCAAACCATTTCCTAAAAAGCTCTGGTTCCAGATCTGTGACTTTAAGTAAGTCACTTCCCATCTGTGTGCCTCAGTTTCCTCATCTGTAAAATGAGAGGGTTGAACCCACATGATCTCTAAAGGTTCCTCCCAATGCTAACATTCAATGACTAATCTACTTTATCTTTCCATATTCAGCAGGGGGTGAAATAAAAGTGATTGCTTTTTACCTAGGCTGCTATATCCCTTTCAGTTCCGGTGGTATAGAGTATGGCCTTAAAGGGGAGGGTGGGGGAAGAGAAGATCCCAGGTTCAAGTTCTGACCTCTGACTCATACTAGTCACTTAACCTCTCAGTGCTCTAGGCAACTTTCTAAGAATATAAGTTTCAGAGAAAGTGCTGACCTACACTGGTAAGGGGTTTCTCACCTTGGAACTCCTTGTCCTAATGAAATTATAGATCTAGTCCCTGTGTTGCCTGGGAAAGGGGTAAATGATTCAAATCCTGAGAATGAAATATTCAGATTTATGTTTTGAAAGTTCTATTGATTAGTCACTCCAGCCTCAGACTAACATCTGAAATTCAGATCAACAGGGAAGGAAACCAAGGCACAGAGAAGGGCTGAAGCTGCTTTGCTAAAATAGTTCAGTGAGTTGGACGGTCAACTAGGGGTCACAATCAGACTCCCTGAACATTCTGTGTTTACCGTCCCAGGATCCTACATCCAGTTGCTAAGCAACAGAACCCCAGGCCACAATTTAATGGCACATTTACCATTCTTACAGCTGATCTCAGAATCCATTGTGTACAAAGAAAGCTTCCCTCTTCATACTTTCAGACACACACACACACTCTGCCCATTTTTTGACTCTGTATTTATACAGCTGCAGGCACTGCTTTAAGGAAGAGAGATGATTTGTGGTACAGGCAGCTCTCTACGGGGAGCAGATACTTGGAAGGAAAGGATATTGACCAAGGATCCCTGTTTACCTGCTGTAGCATTAGCAAATTTCTTGAATTTTTTGAGCTGAAATCTCTTCACGGCCACTGGTTTCCCGTGGTACTGTGCTTGGTATATAATGGTTCCACTTCCACCTTGGCCCAGAACATTGTTTTCATTTTCACTGCATTCTAACTTGCTATTTTCCAGAAATAGCCTGCCATGAATATAACACAAATGATTAGTCTGGTAGGAACTATACTTTAAACATTTCCCTGGAGTGCCTCCTCATAGCTCCCTATATTTGGAAGAGAACCTGCAGAAAGTGTGGAGTTCGTCAGATGTTATGTCCACTGCTTAACAGCTTATTCAGACTGCTTATGGAGACAAGTGAGTTAAATTCTGAAAGCACTTAAGTGTCCGGCACTGTGCCAGTCACTGAAGATACAAAGTCGGAAACAAATTAGATCCTACCTTCAAGGAACTTACATTCTCCAACTTGTATTCTGATCATCTAGGCCTATTAGATAATTAGACTAATATATGTCCAGAAAGGGTAGAAAAAGTCTTCCAAAATAATGGATGTTACATTTGAGTTATTTCGTAATGGTCAAGAAAAAAACAACTTTTAAGCACAGAGAATACTATCATAATATAATATAATAATAACAATAATTATGAGCATAGAGAATTTTTCTTGGGACACTCTTAACTAATAAAGTTCTACATTTGGTAGTGAAGTAGATAGAGTGCTGGGCCTGGAGTCAGGAAGACTCATTTTTGTCAGTTCAAATCTGGCCTCCGACACTTACTAGCTGTGTGACCTTGGGCAAGTCACTTAACCCTGTTGGACTCAGTTTCTTCATCTGTAAAATGAGCTGGAGAAGAAAATGGCAAACCACTTCAGCATCTTTGCCAAGAAAACCCCAAGTGGGGTCACTAAGAGTCGGATAGGACTGAACAAGAACAAAATATATGTTGACATGAATATTTGCCTCAGTTCTTCCAATGTTCTGCTCAGCATTGATTCATTCTCCTGCCTTTCTTTCTTCTGGAGGATTGGGAAGTAAAAGAAGAGGACCATTTAAAATCCTTTTTCCTTTCAACCTCAAGCCTCGTTGACACTACAGCATATACCTACATGTTTTAAAAGGTTTTACATCTGCTGCCTTTTCCAGATTGCCTCACTGTCAAACCAAGGTTGTACAATTTATGGAAAAGCTTCGCTTTAATTTCTGACTTTTCCTTCTTGATGCAACTGACCAAATTGCTGTTACTTATGATGCAATTCATCATTTTCCATTATTTTCCAGAGACAGGTCTTACATCTGCTTAGACTTCAAACACCTCAACTGAACTATACATCGGTCAAATAAAACTAACAAATTACATCCCTCATCCAAATTCTCAGGCAGGCATGCTGGGGCTGTTACTCCAAATACTCATTAATAACTACCTGGATAAGAAAGATGCAGATTATTAAAGGGTCTCATGTGACTAGCGGGCAGAGCTATGGAAATACTAGCAATTTATGCTGAAGCTGTTTGAAATGTGGTTTTCTGCTGTGACTCCACAATGCCTGGAAAGTTCTCTCAGAGAAAAGATTCTAGAAATTTATATAAACCAGGGGAATAGCACATACACGTGAAAAAATGATGCTCGACAAAGTTAAGGCATGATGGCTCAGTATTTGCCAGCATCTTTGTGGCACATGGTTTCAAACCCTGAGACCAGATTGACTGCTCTGAATCACCAATGTCACCAGTGTGGCTTGTTGTTAGTAAGTTTTCAACCAATTAATCTGGTAAAATATCCCCCATGAGTTCATTAATCCCACTTGTATTATTATGGATTAAAAAAAAAAACACACACCCAGAAAGCCGCCTATCAAGTAATTTACTTTCTTTCATGTGGGTGAGTGGAGGGCAGGGAAGGATTATCAGGAAGAACATGTCAGAAAAGAAAAAAAGAACCATTTACATTCCATTTTTTCTTTTTCATTGCAAGCCCAGTCTATACTATAATATACACTTACCTGTTTTAAAAAGGGTTTACATTTGTTTTCTTATCTGCGGTGCCTGCCTATCAAACCAAAATTGCCCAATTTTTGGAAAAACTGAGTTTCTTTATGGAACTGACCCATGCTATTGCCTCAGGGCTAGACTTGAGCCAGCAGTGACAACTTTCCTCCTCCTAAGATAAACTGAGTTTCACATAAGTTGGGCTTTTTCAGATGAGATTTAAATCATGATAAATTTCAGTCTGGAAATGAAAATTTTTACCTTTGATCAGGGAAAAAATTGGAGTTTTACCCCAAATGAGCTCTTGCCTAGTTAAAGATGTTTGAGACTGGTCCCCAAAATATGGAGGCCAGATGATCTTCTTTAGAACAATGGTGATTTAATTAAAGATGAATTTAGAAAAAATAAACACTAGTATATTTCATTCTACAACACTTTACTTTTCATAATGTTCTTCTAAGACCTTGTACATATTCTCTTTTATAATCTCCTACCATCTCAGAATTTAATTGCTTTTATCTGTCAGGCCTTTTGATGCACTCCATGAGTAACAGAACCTGAAAAAAAAAGACTTATATTTTCTAAATGAATTTGCTCATCTGATGATGAGTCTGGTAAGTTGAAAAGACATAAAATAGACTTTACCTATAGCCTGAGATTCTTTTTCCAACTGGAAAGCCTGGAACCATGGATTTTGAACCTTGGTTTTGCAACACTCAAGCATGTCCCCTAATTCTTTGGCAGGGTGGGGAGAGGGATACTGAAGAGAAGCAGTCAAATTTTCAAACCATTTTGAGAAAACATAAAGCATTACTAAAATTCAAAGTGAAAGGAAAAAATAGGCATAGTACTTGCCCTCAAGGAGATGACAATCTGTAGTGGAAATGAGATGTACATAGATAATTTATGTTAGAATGAGACGAGTTCATAGGAGAAGTCAGTAAGAGTGGCATAAAGAATTTGAGGAAGAATGATTCATCTCTAGCTGAGTGATCACAGAAAGCCTCAGAAGGGCATTGGGAAATCAAATAGGATGTCACAATCCAAAACTTGCTGGAAACTAATGAGGAAGGCCAAGTTGAGCGATCATTTTTAGCAACCACTTCCTATTAGATGATATGCCAAAATGTTTTATATTTTCTTCAAAAGCTTATTTCCAGCATTATTATCTTAAATTAATAGTAGATATCATCACCTCCAAAGACTTAAGGACCTCAAATATTCAGTCTTGAGGTAGCAGTTATAAAAGTGATGTTTGAGAAAAGGGAAAATGAAAACAGATTGCTTGGAACCTTTCCTATTCTTGAATATCTGCTGGAGATCCATTCTAATTTATCTTCTGTTTGTTGAGCAAGCAGCAGAGTGGAAAACAGGACTGAGAGCAAGCTCAGCAGAAAGATAGTTTCAGTTTATTTATCAGAAAGAAAATGGAATACACCCAGGATACTGATGGTTTGACTTTCAAAGGTAATCATTTTTGCTCCTGCTTTTTCACTAGTTATCCTTGTCCAAGCAGTGAAAACATAAAATAAAAACCACTTGCTTCTTTCAGGGAGGAGAGGTTGAGAATGTCTCTCTCTGTGTCTCTGTCTCTGTCTACGTCTCCGTCTCTCTCTCGACCGGTAACTGTCTTTTTCTGCGCTAGAAGTGTAGAGGGCCATCAGAGGCCTGATCTCAAGGCTGATCAGGATGCAAGCTTTACCTTACTCCATTTGTCTGACCTGGGCTGGTTTGCCCCTCTTTATCCAGCCTGGTGGCCCTCTGCTCTCAGAGGTATAACACATTAGTGCTAGACTTTGTGTGGGTATCTGATTAGCTTTAGCCTTACTACAGTTAAGAACTCACAAACTCAAGCAATCTGCAAAGAGGAAGAGAATCTCAAGAAGAATTTACTGAAACGTGATCTAGAGAATCTATTGGCATTATTAATGCAAAATATGGGAAGCTAAGAGGAACAGTAGATAGAGCACTGGGACTGGAGTCAGGAATACCTGAGTTCAAATCCAGCCTCAGACACTTACTAGCTGTGTGACCCTGGACACAGGGTCACTTAACCCTATTTGCCTCAGTTTCCTCATCTGTAAAATGAGCTGGAAAAGGAAATGGCAAACCACTTCAGTATCTCTTCCAAGAAAACCCCAAATGGGGTCATGAAGATTCAGACATGACTAAAACAAGTGAACAACAACAACAAACGTGCAAAATATAGTTCACAGCATTGCTGGTGTACTCTGGTTTGGTTGAGTCGTGGCCAGAAGTGATAGAAGTTAAACTGTTAGCAGAGGAGCCAGATTGAAATCTGCTTCATTGATCACTTTGAAAAGTATTTGCAGAGGGGATGGGATGATTCACTAACAGATCTGATTAAAGGTAGTCTGTTTATATTACCTTGCAGGAAAATCAGTCATAAATAACTCTGGGACCAGCTCTTGCAAAGGGACAGGAATGTCTGAGTGACTAGGACATGTGATAAAGTCTTGCTCGATTGCAGTCAGGACACAATCCTCCATATCAAAGTATTGCACATCTTCTGTTTTCTCATTCAAGTCATTTTGTTGAGTTCTTGAAGACTCACAGATGGGGCATGGAACATATTGCTCCATGAGCAAGGTGCCATCACTCTCAGTAGCTGTAAGGGCTGAAAAGAACAGATTTTGGTTACCAGAAAGGCCGCCCTTAGGGTTGTCTACTGGCTGGACATTTTATCACAGAAGCCTGTCCCTCATGTCTCATGGCTGTTTGTTTTTAAAATACTGGTAATTAAGATTGTGTAATACAATTTGTTCTGTCTGACCCAAACAGACCCACAGTAGGCAGGCCTATACTGCATTCCTAATAGACCGGATAAATTGAGGTGTTGACCCACAAGTACAATATGTTGTTTTTCATATATGCTACTGAGCCAAAACGTGGGCCTTGGGTTATTATTTTAGGAGCTGTAAAAAGATTTATACTCATGCATCTGCTCTCTCATGCATCCTTCTCTTCCCATTTTAAGCTTCTTCTTTCTGTCTAGGGTCTTATTCTGCCATGAATTGCAGTGAGCTTCTATTACCTGAGCCTATAGTGGGTTAGATGATCTAGGGTAGAGAATGTAGTTGATTTTTTTAAACCACAGTATAATTTGGTCTATAAAACTCTGTTTTAAATCAATAAACATTTAGGAATCTTTGGGTGGAAAGAAAGCCTTATTTACCTACACTATTTTTTGAGGGTGCTTACAATGTTGAGATTTGACATGTTTTAGTAATGGATAGAATCAGTGATGAGCCGTAATGGTTTGGAAGTCAGAATTTCATATATGTGTAAATATGAGCATATTCCTACCACATTCCCCTTCGTGTGACTTGTCATTGAATTTGCAGACTTGGTGCTCAAACTGAATGAGACTTTTTTTTCTCCATTTTCATTAATCAGGCAGTCATTGTCTTAGCATACTAAATGATTCCATATTCCTTACAGAGCTAATTCGCTTAAAGCATCAGTCAACCAGGCAGTCAACAACATCTCACAAGCAGCCACAATATGTAGAGCATTGTACTAGCTGCTGGCAATAGTCATACATATCTAGAAATAGAGATGTAAGAAAAAAGAAAGCAATGCATTCTAGCAGCTGACATAAATTAAAATACTCTGTCCCCAAGGACAAATTACCACCACCTACAAAAAGCCCTTGTATCACCCACATTGTGGGGCCCCCTTTTTTGGTTATTCACCACCACTACCTTCAAACACTCCAGGGGCCTATATAATGAATGACCTCTATGGATTCCAACTGGAAAAACCATCCTGAGTCATTTCTACCAAACCATCAAATAATGGCATTCATTGTTCACAACAGCCTTTCTAAGAGGCCCATAAAACACAGATTTCCTGGGACAGTCATAGGATTATAGGATCACAGATAAAAGAGCTGGAAGCAGCCTCAAAGGGTATATTAAGTTGAACTCCTTCATTTTGCAGAGAAGAGAGCTGAAGTCTTGGGCAGTGAATCGCCCAAGGCAGTAAGGTGTAAGAAGGTAGAAATAATGGGTAGTAAGTGTCAAAGGTGGGATTTAAACTGAGGTCATCCAACTCCAGTCTTTTCACATATCCCTTTCCCCATTCATAGACTCCAATAACATAGGGGTCTAGAGCTGGAAGTTATCTTAGAAATCTACTCTGAACCCCTCATTTTAGAGATGAGGAAAGTCCTGACTCCATGTTTTTTAATGAAGCTTTATAAAAAGAATACCCTTTTGTCAGACTACATGTACTAATGTGAATTCAGAGACTATGGCCATCACAATATAACCTTTCAACTTTTTTCCTTATATCACTTTTCCCTTCAGTTTTAAAACTATCTTCCAACTACCCTATGGATTCCTCAGTTATATCAAAACCAAGGCAGCACCACAAGGTTGGGAAGTTGGGGTTTTTTGGATGAATTGGAGCTACCTTACAATAATAACAACAACTAGTATTATGGAGTACCTACTATGTGCCATGTACTGTGCTAAGAGCTTTATTAATGGGGATAATAATTTCACCTATCTCCCAGGTTTGTTGTGAAACTCAAATGAGATAATATTTATAAAGGAATCAGCACAGTGCCGGGCAAATAACAGGCACCATGTAAATGTTAGCTATTATTATTATTATTATTATTATCTCTTTTGATCCTCATAACAACCAAGAGAGGTAGATACTCTTATTGTTCCCATTTTACAGATGAGGAAATGGAAGCAAACAGAGGTTAAGTGACTTGCCCAAGGTTGCACAACTAATAAGTATCTTGAGGTTAGCTGAATGCAAAGATTCCAAAGTGAACCTTTCAAGTCAACATGCACATTAGGAAGAGATAAGGCATAGGTGGGGAAGTGAAGTCTAAAATCATTCAGCGTTAGGGCTGGAAGAAGCCTGAGAGGTCAGCTAGTCCCACCTATTCATTTTACGGAGAAGACCGCTGGAGATTAGAGAGATTAAATATTTGTTAACTGATAAATGTTAAGAATTGCCCAAGGTGAGTGAGTAGTACGCAGAATGATCATTAGAAATATTTTGGTCTGGCAAGCACACATGAGAATTATAAGAAGGGGTCTGAGCTCAGGTCTTCTATCTCTGGGTATCTGCAGAGGGAAGTTTTTGTATGGGTCCAGGTTAAACTCGATAGCCTCTGAAATACTTCCCCACTCTGAGACTGTATGTGAAAGTCCCAGCCTCACAGTATCTTTACACTGTGATTGCTGTTGTTCATTTGTGGTTGTTCCTGTGCTGTTCTGAGTCTTATGATTGTGGTTGCAACACCTCTGGAGAATGGTTTACATTTACCCTGTAGCGTTTGGGTGAAGGTGTGGACTGATGACTGTGGTCAACTATTCTTTCCTTCTCCCAAGCACAGAAAGGTTGGTGGAGAAGAACTGCCTAGTTTTAAAAGCAACTCTTGTTCTCTGGTCATGGTGGCTTCTTTCTGAGTTGGCCATTTCCAAGAGCAAGTTTGCATTTTGGTGGAAAGCATTATTCCCACCCCCTGCCCCACTCCAATCAGTGATGTGATAATGACACCATCAGTAGGACTATTTCAATACCCTGAGTAGTGAGGGAGTGTGGCACAGAACCAACCAAAGGTGGGGATCTGCTCAATGCTTGGGAAGCCAGGCCAAACTCTTTGGGTAACAATGGATCCCATGTAAAAGATGTTCTGATTATATCAAACCCCATTGGTTAGCTGCAAACATGAGCAGTGGGCTGACCTCCCTCTCTCCTGAAAATCCCCCTTCCATTTGGAGTCTCTGCTGAACATCTTCCATGGCAAAAGCAAACCCCTCTGGTGAGTGCACATCTCTTTGTTTTATGTCTTGTTTGATATTAAGATCAGAATGCTGCTGAACAAAGTTATCTGTTGCTGTGGCTTCTAGGAATCGTCTAGGATTTTAACATAAACATGGGAGAAACTTTGGGTGGAAGAAGCCTTTTAATAAAGGCAGCACTTTGCTTTACCAAAAAAGTCACCCTAAAATGGAATAAAAACATTTTTGCAGTCACTCTCTCCTCTACAAATTTCAGTCTTTTCAATCAGAACTATATAAACAAATCAAAGTTTTAAGGGGCTATGTGCATCTTTTTTTTTTTTTTTATTTACTACACTGAGGTTCAATTGTCTGCTTTTCATGCACAATACATACGGGGCATTCACATGGGAATCCCAAATCCCACATCTATTATCCTGTCCTTGGTTTTGGTTCAGCAGGCTTTCTCTCAAGGAAGCCTTGAGGCTGGGTTCCCATGTGGTCAAAATTTCTATGAAATGGTCCTCACAATGGTCTTCTCTATGCTTTTGTTGCAGATGAATACAGTCCAGGTAGAGTTCTGAAGGTGGTGTAGTGGATAGGACACTGGGCTTGGAATCAGAAGACCAGAGTTCAAATCTGGCCTCAGACACCTACTAGTATAGACCATGGACAAGTCACTCAACCCCTGCCTGCCTCAGTTTCCTCCTCTATAAAATGGTGATAATAAGGGCACCTACGTCATAGGGTGGTTGTGAGGATTTGCAAACTTAAAAGTGCTAGCTATTTTCATTATGTCAATGGAAAGAATGAAATAAGCATTTATTAAGAAGTCTGCTACATGTCAGGGCAGCTAGATGGTGCAGGGGATAGATTGCTGGGCCTGGCATCAGGAAGACTCCTCTTCCTGGGTTCAATACTGGCTGTGTGACCTTAGGCAAGCTTCTTAACCCCGTTTGCCTCAGTTTCCTCATCTGTAAATGAGCTGGAGAAGGAAATGGCAACCTACTCCAGTATCTTGGCCAAGAAAAATTCAAATGGGGTCATGAAGAGTCAGACATGACTACAAATGATTAAATGATAACAACAGATCTAAATCACAGATCCTGTGCTTTGTGAGTCTTGTCCATATTCTCCCATATATTATCTGAGATGATCTATGCACTCTTTGGAGGCTTTCTACTTGGTATTTGTCCATTTCATTGGTAATAATGCAGAATTCAAGCTGCCCACATGTCCCTCACTTAATATATGATTTCTTTGTGATCAAACATTTTCTCCACATTATCCTTTATTCCACTTCTTATTTGTGGGTGATTTTTGGAAATATGCTGCTGCCTACTTGTACCTACCATGTATTATTCCATTGCTATTTGAGTCACCCACAATCTTTTTTCTTTGGAGGCTGTTGAATGCCAAGATTCAAAACCCTACAGCATCACTGGAGGGCATCTGTGCTAAAACGATCAGTTTTTGTGCCAGGGAGAAGTTCTAGATTGTTGAAAGAACTGTGTAATTTCCTAAATGTAATACACCCTACTTTCTTCTTATTGTTATTTAACTCTGGATCCAATTCTTCGTCCATCTGCAACGTCAGTCTTAGAGAGATATACTAATGTGCTAACTCCACAGAATCACCACTCAACTGCATGTCACTGTCATAGACAACAGTCATTTTCATCCACTTAATTATTCCTATATGGATTATTAGGCTGATCTTCTTAAAGTAAACATGGATTTCATTAAGGAGTCCTGTAATGTTCTTGGACTTGAGTTCCTTCCTTTTCTTTTCTTTTTTAATTTTTTTTTTCAGGACTAAGTCTCTAGGCTAGAAGTACAGGGGCTATTCATGGGCCCAATCTCACAACTGATAAGCACAGAAGCTTTGATTTGTTCCATTTTTCACCCTGGGCTGGTTTGCCCTTTTTAGGCAACCTAGGGGCTCTCCACTCCCAGAGGCTCACAATACTGATGTAGAACTTAGTGTGGAAGCCCTATTGGAATACCTCACTACAGCTCAGAACCCCTGACCTCCAGAGATCCACCAGCCTCAGCCTCCCTAGTAGCTGGGATTACAGAACACTATGCTCCGCCAGGCTTGAGTTCTGACTAATAGGAATGTTTTTCTAAATAAGGCTTTTATTGTGAATTGCAAAGGCACATTAAAATAAAATTATAATATAATTCAGTAATGCCTTCTTACCAGGAAACCACTGGTCTATCAAGGAATTGATATGATCAGTGATAAAAGCCATGGCTGAGAAATCTCTCATTTCTGACTGACAAATTATTTTTATTCCTCCACTTTTTTTCTTCTTCCAGTTGACATCAGAGGATTCGACACTACAAATGAGAAATAAAAAGAACCATATTATCCTTTGCTGTTGGACTTGAATGATTCACTAACATTCATATTTGGATGCCTTTCTGTGTTGCTAGATTTCCAAATGTCTGTCTACATAAATACCCTCTCTATTCTTTATCCTCTCATTATCCTTCATTATCCTATGTCTTTTTCCCCCTTCCCCCCTTTCTGTTCCTTAGTTATCATATTTAATTAAGATAGATCTTAAATATTTATATTCTCTAACAAATCTTATTTTCAATGTATATAATAAATATTTTAAATGTTAGTTTACATTTTTTAAAAGTCAGATAAGTTTAACCTTTTAAGTTGTTCACTTAATAACATCTCATTAAATCTCTCCCACCCATTTCATCTCCCCAAACTCAAACTATATATAAAGGTTTGTTGTTGTTGTTGTTGTTGTTGTTTTTAATTTCTGCAGTATGTTGTAATGGAAAGAGCATTAGACCAGGAGACAGAAGTATTAATGAGTATTAGTCCTGGCCCCTCTCAGGACTAAATGTATGAACCTGAGCAGGTCATTTAGCCTCTGTGTCTCAGTTTCTCCATCTGAGGGAAAATAGAGGAGTGTGGACCAGATATCTAAAGTCATTGCTGGCTCTAAAATTACATGAGTCTAAAAATTACATGCCTTTTTCCCCCCTGTGGGTCAGTGGTCTTGTTCAATGGATACTGACTCTCACCAGAGAGGTCAAGGAAGCTTTATACCTGGTGATATATTAACTAGGAGAGACAGAAAGTGACTTAAGCAAAGAGAGTTAAATTCTGCTTTACACAGACCGAATCATGGCACATTCTTTTGCCCATTTTGAACTAGAACCCTAAAAACAAAACAAAATAAGACCAAGAAAAACATTTTTCCTGGTTCATAAAAGACTTTTTAGAAGTGAGTTCAGTCTGAATCATACCCCAGTGATGATGCCTAGTCTATTTTGGCATGAGAAGTGCATACTCATACCTACTGCCCTTGAAGACCAATTGTTTACTGGTGATAGTTTCTTTGGGGGACTATCTGCCCTCGTCAAATCATATCTAAAATGTTGTTTTTAGTTCACAATGTCACATTTTAAGGACACTGATAAGCCTGAAGAACATTCAGAGGAAGGTAAACAGAATGGTTAAGGGCCTCGAATTCATATTATAGGAAGACTAGTTGAAGGAACGGAGGATGTTTAAGGCTGAAGAAAGGAATACAGGATGGCTGAAGAACTGTGGCTATATGCAAAGGGATGAGTTTTCTTCTGTTGGTCACCAGAAGGTAGAACAAGGATCAATAGGTGTCAAACATAGATTTCATGTCAGAAAATGTCTATTCTCTTCTGTGCATTCAAAAGTGCTTCAATGACCATCTTTTCTTCTTTTTGGGGGAGAGAGAGGGGGGAGGCAGATCCAATCCCTAGACCCATCTCCTTTCAACCTCAAGGAGATAATCCTTTCAACTTCACCTAATAATCAGTACTGTCCAAAAGTAGGATGGGCTATTTCCAATGTTGTTCACTGGAAGCCTTTAAGTAGGGGCTAGACAACCACTTATTAGGTATGTTATAGTAGGGATTCCTATTGGGTATGGGGTAGATGAGATGCATGGCCTCTGGGGTCCCTTCCAACTCTCAAATTCTGACTCAGGGACATGCTCTTTTGAGTATAGAGGCATAGTCAAACGACATAAATGATGGGATGAACAGGGAAACAGGTTTGCCATATGTTTCTCTGATTTAAGTAATTTCTATCTCTTAGTACATGACTCCTCCCATCCCCCTTTAGGCTGGGCCAGTGAACCTCTATTGGAGAGGTCTACTATTGGATAGGGTTGGGGGAAGCCTTCTGGTTGAATGTTCTCAAATTTCTATTTGGCCAGTAGAACCTATATTCTAAAACAGAAGAACCTGGGATTTAAAGTTAGTAACTGTAGAATCTCGGCACAATGAAGTTTAATATTTCACCCACATAATTACTCTCATAAACATCACCCAACCTGAGCCAAATAATGCTGGGTTACATTAAAATATATTACCTGAGGTAGCCCCCATCAAATGTGACCAGGAGACCTTCTTGCCAGTATATGGTCTGGTTTCTTTTCACTCTAAATGTGCTGCAGCGGTTTCTCTGGCTGCCCATAAAACTGTAAATGGTCACTTTTCTGTTCCTGCTCTTGGTATTCTTCTTGTTTTCAAATAGCTGAAAAATGCAGAAAAATGGCACACTTTTGTAATTTTATCTCCAAGTTACAAATACAACTTTTTGTCTTAAACTGGTATGGCAATACACTTCCATATTAGGTCATGTTGGTGTTGCTGATGGTTGTAAATAAACATTGGCCGAACTTTTGATGAAGGCCTGTCATTTACTGAATGTACTAGGTTTAACTTCCTGTTACTTTCTTCAGTCTGTATATCACAAAAATGTGTCTCTGTTTTGTAGCTGTTTCTAGATATATTTTGGTCATCGACCAACACAGCTCTACATTCAGATCAATTCAATGAAAAAAATTTATTAAATGACTACTATTAGAGTTGGAAAAGAAGTAAAAAAGTATCTAATCCAACTCAAAAGTAAAGAAGAATCTCAGTTTGCCCAACAATCGCTAATCCAACCTTTGCTTTAAGATGACTAGTGAGGGTGAATCCACTACTTCCCAAGGGAACCCATTTGATATGTCTCTAATTCTTCCTGACATCAAGACTAGATCTTGCTCTTTGCATCTCCTACGCATTGCTCCTAATTCTGTTCTCTGGGGCCAAACAGAACAAGCCTAATCCTTCTTGTCTTTTAAATATTTGAAGACATTTATCAAGGTTCCCAAGTCTTTGCTTCTCCATCTTAAACATCCCCTGTTCTTTCAACTGATCTTTGTATGGTATGAACTTGAAGCACCTGACCATTCTGCTTGACCAAACTGGTTACTTTGGGCAGGGATTAAATCAGATCCAGTTCATGCTCTTACAGAACCTATGATCTAAATACTATAAAGTGGGACAGGGAATATGGAAAGAGAAGTTTGAAATTAGGTCAATGTTATTTAAGACTCTTTGCCTGTGTGGAAAAGCATGGAGAGATGTGTTCTTTCACACTGAGTTCTTTTAATCAGTCTATCCTCTTGGCATTAAAAATGGATCATTTCTCCCACTGTTAAGGTATGTGTTAAAATTTATCATCTTCAGGATTAGCACTTGTACTCATTTTCTTCATGCTTCAGCAAGCCTGGAAGATCACAAAGCACCTCTTTTCTACTGATTAGGTTCAAAATACAGGAGAAGTAAATATATCTGGGTTTAGCCATTGGAAGAGGGGAAAAAAACTTTTTCAGGAAAGAATGGTGGGCTAGTGGGTGGAGCATTCCTTGAAGTGACCCCTGAAGGAGAGAAAACTATGCCAAGGCAATACAATTTAATAGCACAGTTATAGGAGGAAGTAAAATTCTAATGGTAATGTGAATTACTCAACAACTAGTGTTACATGGACAAAGTATGTAATGACCATTATCTTTCATCAAATTAGGTTGAATTGACAACTATCATTCTTCTTAGTACCACTAAATATACCCACAACAATTCTTAGTGACCATAAGCAGTATCTTACTCTTAATAGACCAAATCCTGGGTTCTGAATGAACCATCAGGACTTAAGGAATGGCAAAGGACAGCAGATTTGGGATTTATGGAAGTCATCCAAATGAATCACACCATAAGGAAAGAAAAGTAGCTACCATACCAAACCACCTGGTTCACATCAACAAAGGCAGATGCCTTATCAAGCCAAAAAGGGTAGGGGGAGCACTTTCAAAACAGGAAGCAGCAAACTAAGACCCAGCAACATCAGTGAAACAACTTGTCTTGCCTTATGTTCTATTCTAGACGGACACCAACTTACCTGGAGATCCATTTCTGCCAAACTAATTAACATCCGAGCTATAAACCTTTGCCAGAAGCCAACGGGCACAAAACTCATTTTAAACACCCTCTGAATCGTGTTCGCAGCTTGGTGCCGCAAGCCATGTGTATCTAAACCTGGCTTGGCCGGAAGAAGATGTGGTAAGAGGTAACTGAAACAAATCAAATGCGATAGATCAAATTTTTAGCCAAACCTTTGCAGTAGCCTTGACTAGATAACAGCCTGGTTTCAAAAGTATGTTGTACTTTAGACATCTAAGTTTTGTGCAGGTTCAAAAGGCATCTATCACGGGGACTTTGGAATTTTATTATTTGTAATAAAGCCTGACCTGCTGAGAAGCAACTACATTCCTTATTTTTTAGTTCCAACTGAAAATAAATGACTCTACTGTATAAATTCATCATGTAAGAGTAATGAGATGTGAAGAAACTGGATTCTGAAAGCATTTGTAGTTAGAAACATATGATCAGATTTGACATTAAAATTGATTAGAGACCAAAGGATTTTTTTTAATGCTAATGAAGCTATAATAGCAGCAATGGAGTTTTGGTATAAAGTCATAGAAATAGCACTGATTTGGAACTAGAAGAGGCAGGTTCAAATCTTGGCTTTGACACTTACGACTTGTCTGAACCTGGGAAAATCATTTCATTTCCTCTTGCCTCAGTTTTCTTGTTTGTAAAATGAGGAAATTGGACTATTACCTTTAAGGTCATTTCTACCTCTAAATTCTCTGAGGGTCAGAAATAAATATAGCTGTGAAAGTTTGAGAAAAATATAAAAATCACTCAGGGCAGACACTTAGTAGCAACTAATATTTTTTTCCTTTAAAACAACTTATTGTTTTAGTCACTTAGGACAAATTTATGTGTCCTAACAGCAAAATTAGATTTGTAAAAGATTTTTTAACCCGAGAAAGTGCATGCTCATAATGAAAACATTGCAATGTTGTGTCGATAAGGAATTTATGTCATTTCACCTTCATCATTTTGTGATGATCATGGTTGAGAATTTTGTTTCCTTAAGAACCTCTGCAGAAAAGATATCATTTCTTATGTATCTCTGTGTGAGACTATATTATAAAAGGCTGAAGAAGGATAAGATGCTCTCTAGGAGTGTACAGGGTAGCTAGGTGGCGCAGTCGATAGAGTGCTAGGCCTGGAGTCAGGAAAACTTATCTTCCTGAGTTCAAATCTGGCCTCAGAGACTTAACTAGCTATGTGATCCTGAACAAGTCACTTAACCCTGTTTGCCTCAGTTTCCTCATCTGCAAAATGAGAAGGATATGACAAATCACTCCAATGTCTTTGCCAAAAAACCCCAAATGGGGTCACAAAGAATTGTGAACAAAAGGAGCGTACAATGGAAAGATAACAACGTATCTTTGTAATGTTTAGGCGACAGCAATTTTAATAATGAGAGGCTTGAATTTTGATCTCATAAGGGGAAATGATGAATCCTTTAAAAAACTGTAAGGTTTAAGATTAATTAAAGTTCAAGAATTTCAATTTAAACATCATACCCATCATGTGGTCATAGAACCTTTTATGAGACATCCCCTAAAGTATTTTACAAGGTAAATTAGCCTCTGTCTGAAACCACTTGACAGACAGAAAAAACCTTAAGTTTTCAAACATATTATACAAACCAAGATGATATCAATCTTTGATTTGGATCAGTTTGAGCTCTGAAAGCTTGGGACAAGCAGAGATATAACAGCTTCATGCCATAAAGCTAATGGACAACCTGTTGGACAGCTAATACGTTAACCTTGGAAGATATCTAAAAAACCATTTCAGAAATGTAGGCAATTTGAAGGTCAATGAAATATGATGGACAATGATGTGTGCTGGGAAGATAATAGGATTTAAAGCTGGAAGAGACATTCAGGAAGGTCTTATCCCCCCTCCTCTGCCCTTCATGTCCAATCAATTGCCAAGTCCTATTGATTCTTTGCTTGCAATGCCTTTTGTATCCATCTCTCTTCCTTTCCAGTACCACTATTACCACTCTAGGGGATCAGAGCTAGAAATGGTTTGAGAGCTCCCCTATTTATTTGCCCTCCATTTTATGGATAAGGAAACAGAGACCCAGAGTGGGAAACTAACTTGCCCCAAGTAATGCAGGGAATATGTAGCACAGCTAAATTCAAACCAATGTCTTCTAATTCCAATTTCAACTGGTAGAATCAAGGGATCTCAGAGGATACCTGGTTAAGCCAATACTTAAACAGGGATCCCATTGATAACACTCCCAACAAATGGTCACCCAGGCTTCACTGGTAGACCTCCAGGAATAGGGAACTCACTACCTCTTGATTTTGTTCCATTCACTTTTGCATTGTTCTGCTAATTAAAAAAGTCATTCTTTACATCAAACCTGAATCATCTTCTCTGCTTCTTCTTACTGCTCCTAGTTTTCCCCTTGAAAAGCATGCAGAACAAGTCTCTTCTCCATATGCTCCATATGTTTCAAATGCTTGAAGAGAGTGATTATAATACCAAGCAGTTTCTTTTGTTCTGACCCCTATCATCTTAAGCATCAATGACTGAATTATCTGACTAGTCTGCCTTCCTTCATGTTTTCTCTTCCCTAATCTATGGTGCATATTGTAACCCTCAACAGGTTTGTATTTTTATCACTAGCATGGAGGGAGGCATACATCAATTGGAGGATAACATCGATCTGGGAAAGAAAGCTAGCATGCTGGATGACAGAGTCAGGATCCATATAGATCTTGGTAGGCTAGAATGCTGTATTTAATCTAAAAAGATAAAATTTTAGAAAGATAAAAAAAGGTATTGTGCTTGGGTTAAAAAAAAAAGCAGTTTCACAAGTACATGGTGGGAGAAGTACGTCTGGACAATAACCCAAATGAAAAAGATCTGGGAGTCATAGAGCTTCCTCAGTAGGAGTCAACAGTGACACATGAAAGCCAAAATGACTACTGCTATTCTAGGTAGCATTAAGAGAGATCTTGTATCTAGAACACAGGAGAGATAAGCCTGCTGTGCTATACTGTGTTCTGCTGGAACACAAGTATTATGTTAATTTTTGGCCATCACATTTTAGGAAGGACACTGACAAAACCGGAGAATGCCTAGAACAGGACAACCAGGAAAGTAGTGAGCTGGACGCTGCAATAGGCAGACCACTGGACCTGGAATCAGGAAAACTTGAATTCAAATCCTGCCTCATATGCTATTACATGTGTGATCTCAGGCAAGTCACTTACCTTTTGTCTTCAAAGGGTAAAATGAGGAAAATAATAGTACTTATCTCCAAGCATTGTTGTAAGGATAAAATGAGATATTTATAAAATTAAATTTTGAAGGAGAGGAAAGAGTAAAAGATAATTCCAAGAATTTGAACCTGAATGATTGATAGTTCCATCAAAAAAAATTAGAAAGTTGAAAGAAAGGGCATTGCAACCCTTACAATGATATAAAAAAGCTAGCTGTTATTATTATCTATCAGAAATAACTTGGGGTTAAGTGACTTGCCCAGGGTCACACAGCTAGTAACTGTCAAGTGTTTGGTGCTCTATCCACTGCACCACCTAGCTGCCCCATCCCCAATGGTTTTAATTGTTCTTTGTCACCTTCCTGGTTAGTAACATCCAAATACCAAATCAACTTACCTGTCATTGGCAACTGGCAAGGCAATTTCAAATTTAGCTAGAAATTGAAAATATTGTTCTTCTGTTTGTTCAGTGAAGCCTGTTCCAACTAATAGCATCCTGAGATCCTCTGCTCTAATCACTCCATTCTTGGCCACTGACTTGGAGCTCTTAATGTTAAAAATCCGTTGCAGACATTCTGATAACCAGATTGGATCAAGGAAGTAGAGGTTTCTAAGTCCATGGCTTGTGTCCGGGAAATGTAAGAGAGTTCCTGTTTCTATGAGGAAGCTGATAGCTAATCCAAGAAAGACAGAGGACAACCAAATACCAATATTAGAGGAGTTACAGTCGTATGGGATCGAGGAAAAACTCTCTGGTGGTCTCTCTCTGTTGACTGCTTCCCTGGTGCTCACAACCATGCTCAGGCTTCCTATCCTAAAAAGTCCTTCCCTTGACCCTACTGTACCATCAAGCTGTTTGGCTTATATCTCCTCCCCTTCACCACTAAACATGCTAACCATGAGACTTCAATTTCCTCTATGCCCACTCAGCCTCCTGCAGTGTGGCTTCTGTTTCTACTGAAACCACTCTCTCTCCAATTACCAATGATCTTTTATTTGCCAGATTCAATGGCTTTCTCTTAATCCTTATTCCCCTGACCTCTTTGTACCAAATGACCCTGCTGACCACTCCCTCCCTTCTAGATGCTTTTTCTTTGGCTGCAGATGCTGGCTATAATGGTGTTCTCCCCTACGATGATTATTCTCCTACCTCCCTGATCACTCCTCCATCTCTATCACTGGTTTGAGAATTTCCTTTTGACTCCAAGTGTGGGTGTCTTTCAAGGTTTTCCCCCAATACAATGTAAGTTCTTTTAGGGGAAGGATGGTTTTGTTCTTGCCTTTGTGTCCACAGTGTCAGGTATACAGTAGGCACTTAATAAATGTTTGTTAAATGAATAAATTAAGGTTCTGGCTTTGACTGTTTTCTCCCTACAATCTCTCCCTTGATGATTTCATTCATTCTCATGACTTTGCTGACTATCCAGATAACTTTCAAGTCAATATATTCAACCCCAATTCCCACCCCTCCCCAAATCAAAGTTCATTTAAGCAAATTCTTGATGGACATTTCTACTTGGATACACCACTGGCCCCTCAAATTCAACATGTCCAAGAATGATTCACTATTTTTCCCTCTATATATGTCCTTCCTTTCAAGTTTCTAATTTCTGTTGATAGCACCACTAATCATTCAGGTTCAAATCTTTGAATTTATCTTTCACTTTTTCCTCTCTTTCAAAACCCACATTCAACCACTTACCTAGTCCTGTCTACTCAACCCTCACTAGGGCACACCCTCCTCTACTGCCCCAGTGTAGGTTCTTATCCTGACTACTATGAAAACCCCCAAATGGTCTACCTGACACTACCCTTGTCCAATTCATTCTTTATACAGATGCCAAAATAATTCTGCCAATGCACAACTCTGACCATGTCAGTCCCCTACTTAAAAACCTGTAGGTGGCTCTCCATTATCTATAAGACAAAATAAAATCTCCTTGACCTGGCATTTATGTCCCTCAGTAATATAGTTCCCATTTACCTTTCCCATCTTATTTTACATCATTCTCCTACCATATGTTCCAGTCAAACTGGACTACTAGCTACTCCCTGAACTCATCCTATACTTTCTGATTCCATCTATCTGCATAGACTTTTCTTCATGCCTGGAATACAGCATCTCATAGTCACCTATTTAAAGATTTTTCTTTCTTTAATGCTGAACTCAGATATTATCTCTTCAAGAAAGACTTTCTGGATTCCTCTATCTGAAAACAGGCTTCTACAAATTTTCCCAGAGCTCTTTGTCTCACTCTTTCCTTTGCCTTACAACAGTCTATCTTGTATTAGACATACACACATATATGAATGTTTTCATTAGGCTATGAACTGATAAAGGGCAGAGATTGCTTTATTCTTATCTTTGTGTTCCCAGAACCTCCCACATGAATTTTTTGGGGGGGGAAGAGAACAACTATATGATTTCGCTGGTGTAGAGAAATAACTCCCAGTGAGGGAATTGTTTTTCTACTATTGGTCTGCACCTGGTCTATACTATAAGAGTCTTAGAGAACTATCTAGGGCACTGCCCGAGACAGGACTTAAACCCAACTTTTCCTGACTCCACAGCCATGTCCAGATCCATTACATTACGCTGCCTCTCATGTGCCTTGTATAGTAAGGGCTTAATGAGTGTCTCTTGAATTGAGTGACCCCCCACAGAAGGATGGATGAGCAAGTTTACTTTATAGTAAAAACAAATACTTCAAAACCTCATAGACTGAGATGTCATCTCACTTTATTCATCTGTAGCCCTCTTATTATGATGTCCTTTTCATAGTCTTTCATAGAGGCAACTAGGTGGTGTAGTAGACACAGCCCTGGACCTGGAGTCAGGAAGACATGAGTTCAAATTGGGCCTGAGATACTGACCAGCTGTGTAACCCTAAGCAAGTCACTTAACCTGTCTGCCTCAGTTTTCTCATCTGTAAAATAGGGGTAAAATAGGGGTTGTTGTGAGAATAAAATCAGATATTTGTAAAAAGCTTTGCAAACCTTAAAGTAGTTGTAAAAGTTGATTATTATTATCATTCATTATTTCATTTCCTCTCTCTTGGGCTACAGTGAGTTTTTAATTATATTATCAGACAATGCCATTGGCCCACTTTTTAAAATTTCCCTATTTCCACTGAAAGTCAAACTATAATTCCCCAAGTCAATCATTCAGTTTCTCTGAAGCACAATAATAGGAGGTACCACTTTCTCCTTCGGACACCCCGTTTTCTTCTATCACAGCCTCACACTTCCCCTCACGCCTCTCCTCCTCTCCCCAGTCACAGCATTCATCATCTGTGGACCCAATTCAATAGCCTACCAGACTGTAAGTCTTCATAGTCATTGATGTCATTTCCTGGGGTTTGTTCTATTATTTGCTCTATCTGTTTATCTGTCAGATACTGGACATCATCTGCTTGATTTCGTCTCTGCTGCTCGGCTATGACTGCTTCTTGGAGACTGAGGTAACTCCTTGGTATCTGTGAATTAGGTCAGACAAAGGCCTTGCCAAGTTACTGTGGGAAACATACCATTTCCAATTAATTTCGTTGGGATCTAAATCTGCTACACACTAACTGTGGGATGTTGGACAAATCACTAACTCTCTGGACCTCTCTCATCTCCCCAACCTCTCTTAATTCTAGTGCCTTCTAAGGCCTTCTTCTAGTGCCTGTTAATTATTTTCTATTTATCCAGTATAGCTTGCTTTGCATATATTTGTTTGCATGTTGCTTCCACCATTAGATTATAAGCTCCTTGAGGGCAGGGCCTGTCTTTTGCCTCTTTTGGTATCTCCAGCACTTAGCACAGTGCCTAGAACATAGTAGGCACTTAATAAATGTTGACTGATTGATTGTTCTATCCATTTTACTTGTTTTTCATTTTGAATTTAACAGACAGTAAGCGAAATCAGCATTTCCACGTACGTTGCGGAACAGAAGGCTAGGACTGTAAATAAAACCACAACTTTCCACCATGTAGATCATGCTTTTCTTTTTAGGTATACAACAAATTCAACATGCAACTATTTCTGCCTATTTTGTTTTTTTCCATTATAAATTTAATAAGCCCCAAACAAAATGAGCATTTCCTCATAGACTGCAGAGCAGATTGCCTCATTTATCAAGTAAGTGGTAGTGAGGAAAAAAATGAGGGAAGCTCACTTCCCTACCTGAAGTGAAGGCAGGGGGTTGGATGTGATGATGTCTTGACACCCTTCCTGGTTCTAACTTCTATGACTTTATGGAAGCTCTAGTTGGTTAGTAAACTTTCCCCTAAAACATGTTTTCCCTTTTTGCCTCTCCGCCCCTTAAGGAACCAATGGAAATTAAGCTAAGTGACATGCTACACATTATTTTACAACCAAGAAAATGTAAATGTGTAAATCTCCAAACAAACAGGAACCAGGCAAAACAAGATATTTTTCATGAGATGAGAAATACACACCAGTCTCCCTGCAAGTTTCTGAGAGCCAATTGTGCTGCCAGTATCCTTCATGTTACATGTAACGTGAAAAATCAGCTGGCGGAGCCCTTCGTGGCCTTCCAGACTTTTACAAGAGAGTTCACTGCAAATGGAAAAGGGAAAAAAAAGAGTAACATTTACTCATAAGGAAGACTAAACTCCTCAGTGCATTATTATTTCCATTGCTTTGTTCCTTAACAAGGCATGGATAGTCTCCATTATTTGACCTGGAGGGAACTTTTCCCTATGTGGGAAGAGATGGTGGAGGAGGGGGAAAAAGGGAGGGAAAAGGAGAAGGGCATGGAGGACTGGGGTAGGGGGAGATGACCCATCAAAAACCAGAGGCATATTCTCTATCCAGTCAACGTGTACTGCAAGCAAATGGAACTCAATTCCATAGTAGGAAAATCTACAGCAGGGAATCAGGGACTGTGCCAAGAATGTGGTACGGTCTAAGCAGGGATCTGTCATTAGGGAGAGGTGGAAGCGGCTGCCAATACTTCTCCAGCCAACACAGAATCTATTTTATCCTAGGAGACAGGGGCCTGGGATTTCCTGAAGGGGGCCCAAGTCATCCTCCTCAGCAAAAGGAGGCTGTCACCTCCTGATATTATTATTGCAAAAGGAATCCAAGCTTGCAGAAAGCGGACCACTTGCCAATAGGCCTTTGTTTACCTAAATGTTTAATTGATTTTTAGTTTAGTTTTGTTTTTTTTTTGGGTAAAGGGTTGGGGGGGAGTGACTTGATTTTTAAAAAGGCACTAATCCTGTTCCTCTGACTCTTCTCATGTGACTCAGGAGTTTAGATGAAATGGACTTTTGTTCTCTTCGACTCCAAGAAAAACTTATAGCCTTTACAAGTCAAGAAATGTTTCCATGTGGGAAAAGAAAAAAGTAACCCCAGACATTCAGGAAGAACCTGCTTGCTCCAAATCAGGCATACCCACCCAGCTGCCTTTCCTGCACAATACAGTTTTAATAGTTTGTTTCGCTGAAATAGGGCTGTATAACTTCTCTACCACAAAGACACATTCTCACTAAATCCTTTTCCTCCTCAGGAAAATATTATGTGCTGGGAGAGGAGAAGGGGAGGGAGGTGGGAAGAGAAATTTTAAGGAGTTTGATTTGTATCAGCAGTCTAGGTTCAAACCTGCTTTAATCAATGCTCAGTGGAATGAGCCTCAGGTATCAGAGTGATAAGAAACTTTTTGTGTTACTCCACAGATTCCCTAACAAGACAAGGTGATTGTTCACAATGCAATGTCTGTCTTGGATTTCCATTCTGTGAAGTGTGGTTCCCAGAAGCTCCAGGAGGATCATGGTGAATGTGTATCATTGTCCTGGCCATCCCTGGATTTTGAACAGTGATAGCCCCTTTGATGAGGAATTAAGGCAGAAGGGTCCCTATAGACCTCTTATCTTATTGCTGGGTAAACTCTGGCCCTCTGTGTCTTCTTCTCCCTGACTAAGGCCAGAGACTCTGGGTTAGCTAGATTCTCTGCCCTTGAGAACAGAGATTCTTAACCTGGGATATGGGGGTAGATTTTAGTCCATGAACTTAGATGGGAAAAATTATTTCTTTATTTTCAATAATCTTTGGTGTCCTTCACCTTAAAAAAACAAAAACAAAAACACATGATTCTGAAAACAGTTGCATAGGCTTCACCAGGCTACCAAAGGAGTCTATAACACAAAAAAGGATAAGAATTCTGCTCTGCAAGGTCCTGTGGGAAGATAGATTTAGTAATAGAGAAAAGACAAGAGGCTGTGCAGAGCTCAGGTGAGTTGCTGGATAAAGAGTGCCCTCACAGAGAGGACAAAGGACCAGTTAACAGGATTCACACTTAGGAGAGGGCCAAGGAGTACCTGCTTTCACTTACAACCTAGGGACACAATGGAGCAATGGATGCTGAACGAGACAAAAGGACACTCACTGTAAATGTTTAAAGGTGATATCTGGAAAACCAATGGCTCTTGATCCCGATGGAGATCGACAAAGTGCCAGCACGTATGCTCTCAATGTAGCAATCCTTTCAACACGAAATTTAGTCTCAATTAAGTCCAGGTGTGTCCCTACCACTAGCACTACTGAGTTTGGGGCCTTTGCCTGCAAGGGAAAGATCAAGAGCGTGTGTCATGTTCTTTGTACCAGAATGCAAAAGAACGAACAAATAAAAACCAAAAACAAAAAAACTTAAGAGATGGTAAATGAATAGCTTAGAGAAAACAAAGGATTAAATTCTTCGGGTGTTCTGATAATCCTTAAGATCTGTGACTTGTTGATAAATTCTCAATTGTGAAGACCTCTTTGGCTTAAAACGTCTCTTTTAATAGCTCAATAGCAGAAAGTGATGTTCAAGAACAAATGTCCAGCCAACTACAAGAGGCACAAGGAGTAGAAAATGTCTTGATTTTCTATATCCGTAATCCCCCACCTGTTTGGATTCTATCTTGCTTTTAGGACTGTAGCTCCTCTGTCATTGTTTACTACATGACCTTAGGCATCCTCTGATTCTTGATGCTGCTCCACCCAGGCCTTCATCTCATAAGTGAGATCTTTTCTGATTTTCTCTTATCAAAATGTATCTCTTTTGGGTCCTTTTGGGTCATGCTATATGCTAAGTGAGAGCGAGCAGAGCGCACAATATTAATAGAGGCCTTCCCGAAGAAGTGCTTATGATGAGTCTCGGCCGAGATGGTATGTGGACAGGCAGAGACTCACAGAGGCGGCCCACTGAAAATGCAAGACCCTTGGATGTGGAGTCAGGAAAAGACTTGGTTTCAAATTCTATCTCTTGATAAATTACTGGTTATATAACCACGGGCAAGTCATTTAATCTCTATAAACCTTTATTTCCTCCTCTACAAAATGGGGACAATACTATGTACATTGTATCTACTTCACAGAGTTGCTATGAGGGCCACATGAGATAACATGCAAACCTTAAAGCTCAGATAAGTGTGTGCTATTATAATATCCAGCTAGGTGGTAAAGTGGATAGAATGCTGGGCCTGGATTCAGGAAGACCTGAATTTAAATTCATCCTCAACACCTAGCTGTGTGACACTGGCCAAGTCACTTAACTTCTACTTGCCTCAGTTTCTTCAACTGTAAAATGGGGATGATAATAGCACTTGCCTCATAGGGTTGGCGTGAGGATCAAATGAGTTAATATTTGTAAAGTGGTTAATATGCTGGCACATAGTAGATGCTTAATAAATGCTTATTCCCTTTCCCTTCATGTACTGAATGGATTCACGAAAGCCACAACTGAGTAACAGCAGGACTTAGATGTTTTATTTCTAACGTCTTCTACCCAGGTCATCCCAAATCTAAACAGCCTTTGAAATGAATGGATACAGTTTTAAGAGAAGCAACAGAGTTCCATTTTGTATTCTGGATTCCTAAGAAAGAAAGTGGTGCATTGTGCGATGACTAATAGTGATAAACTTAACTCTTCCTAGCAATACAAGGATCTAAGACATCTCCAGAGACCTCGTGATGGAAAATGCTATCCATATCCAAAGAAAGAACTATGGAAGTTGAATTGCTATTTTTTTCTCTTCTGTTGAGTTTTGTTTCCTCTTTCTGATGGATCCTACTATTGGTTTTGATTTTTACTTACAACATCACTAATGTGAAAATATGTTTAATAGGAATGTAAATGTATAGCCTATATCAGATTGTGTGCCATCTTGGGGAGGGTGGTGGGGAGGAAGCAGGAGAAAAATTTTAAATTCAAAAGCATATGGAAGTGATTATTGATAAATCAAAATAAATTAATAAAAAAAAAGAAAGAAAGTAGTGGCAGCTTCTTACCTCAATATTCAACAACCAGAACTGAAGGTTTGCGACAGCCTCTTCCCCTAGTGCTAAGTTCCAAACAACCACATACAAGGCTTTGTCTGTGAAGAAACACTGATTGACTGTGGACATGCTGGCTGGACCACCAATATCCCAAACATTGAACTCCACAGAATCAACCTACTTGAACAACAACAATAACAAAAAGCCATTTTTACAAACTGTTTCAGTAAATCCCAAAGAGATCATGGTTAACTTATTTCTCAAAACTTCAATGTTCCCTTTGTTTCTCTCAGAAATCAGTAATCAGTGGATGGGAAAAGGGCCCAGCCACTCATCCTAGTGATGAGAGAGATGCGATTTTTCCTGGTGGGCCTACAGCAGATTCCAGCAACACTCTACTCCTCACAAGGAAGGAGGGTCTCTGCTATGTACAACAATGGCAACCTCAATGAGACAGCGAGAACTTATATTGATCTTGGTCCAGAGCAGATTGAAGAGGATTGTTAAATCTAGTTCTCAGCTGAAAACCGTTCTGAGAAATTCAGCTGGAGGAAATCCCATTGCTGAGATCACTTTTGAGCATTTAGTCATTGAAGTTTAAGCTCACAGGGAAGCAAGATCGGAGGCAGCTCTGGTTTCCAAACTTTGTAGGCCAGTGAACACCACCTACTGGGGATTCCTAAAACCTTTGCTGACACAGTGAGGGTGAAATGTAAGTCGGTATGTTGAACTGCCTAGAACAATAGGCAACTGGGGTTTCCACACATGAAAATGAACAACTGCACAGAAGTTCCAGCTTTAGCATCCCAGGCCAAGTTTATGTATCTGGTACATGATTATAGAAAGAAATCCTTACTCACAGTCCTCCCTATTACTTCTCAAAGACAGTCTGAGTCTCTACTTTTATATAATTGACTAAGAGGCCACCATGTTTCAAAGGTCAATGTAATGCCAAGCACAGCTTTATAAGAAACAAAGTGTTCAGTCTATTCAAGCGTTCATGATTTTTCCTCTAATTAAACGGGAGGAGGCTTCATTTTTGTGACAGAAAAGGGCAGGGAAAACTCTAAATGAGAGTAACCCAGTAATGGGCCCTGAAGACCAATAATTCTTAATCACAGTTAAAGGAATAATAATGGCATTAAGTAACTGTTAATGACTGAATCCAAAAATGTGGTTACATTAGGAAAAAAACAACTTCCTTTCATCAGAAAACTGCAAAGTCCTTTTCTGATACTAATTAGCTAAGGCTTACGTCTTGGCTACTCTGGGGGGCAGGCTCAGTGTTAATTAGCAGGGGAAAAATGTTTTGACTGTTTTGACCCTCAATGATAGAACTCTGTTCTTGTGAGGATTAGACTCTGTGTCCTTGTCAGAACTTAAATCCAAGTTAAATGCCTAATTGCTTGAACTATATTTCCTCAATCTATGAAGCAATTTTATATGAAGGACTCGGCATAAAAGAAGGCTTCCTTCTGCCATTGAATGATTCATTGGAGAATGTTCTGGGGAAGATGACTATTGGAAAATTCCAACAAGATGTGTATATCAAGACATTCAAGGTTTTCCACGATGAAATTGCTATATGATGCCTTGGGATCCCCATGAATACAAAAGGGTGACAATAGCCAGGACAATGTATGAAAAAATTGTTTTCACTTCTGGTATGTCACCACCAGGCCTTGAGTCAGGAAGATGTAAGTTCAAATCCAGCCTCAGGCACTTTACTAGCTGTGTGATCACAGGCAAGTCACTTTACCTCTGTTTGCCTCCATTTCTTCGATTATAAAATGGGGAAAATAACAACACCTACTTCCCAGAGTTGTGTGGATCAAATGAAATAATAACTGTAAAGTGCTGAGCATAAGGTCTGGCACATAGTAAGTGCTACATAAATGTCAGTTACCATTACTATTATTACTTCTCCATTAGCTCTGTAAAATAAATCGGACTTTCTTACACTGTTGTTTTCAGGACAAAAATTTCTTAGTTACTCTTCATAGTGGCAAACACACACATATATGTATGTATGTATGTATATATACATTCACACATATATGTATATACATATACCCATATAATACATATAAAAGTTTTGATATCGAGAAAAGCTCTTTTGGCCTGTATTACATTGAAAATGCATAGAGAATATGATGCCTTAACATACATTTCTAAGGTCACGCATTAAACAAAACTTGAAAAATGACAATGTGGGCAGATACTTGTCTATTTCACTGACTAAATTTCAGCTTCGCCTATAGTGAGAGATAGTGAAGGGACATTAAGAAAGTTATTTGCTTCCAAAACAATTCCATTTAAATCAAAGCATACAATAGAATGAGTGTCATGGGGGAGACACTTTGGCAGTGTCCAAACCTATGTTGAAGGATAATCCTGCTGTGTTGGAGAAGAGAATCAACTGAGAAATTCCCTCCCACCCAAATGAACTTTTAACTCTAACCATTATTGACCTTTGCTTTCAATCCAGGTGGTTTTTGTAGCTCCCATTTAGTGGTCCTGATAGTGGCATCACTGTGCATCATCTGTGGAGGTTTGCTGGTCTGTAAAATCTCTAAGAGGGTTGACTTGCCCTGTCGTGGAGGACCCACGATAATCATTTTCATTAGCTTGCATTTTTCTGCTTTCCGAAGTTGAGCTCTCAAGTATGCTAATATAGTTTTGGGGCCTATATAAAAAAATCATAAGAAGGGGGGAAATCAATATAACAGGTGGTTAACACGTTCACAGGCATTCAAATGGTATTTTCAAATTCTACAGCAGAGTAGGGGAAAAAAGAAAAAAAAAACTTCACAAGGAAAATTTTCATTGAATTCAAACAGAAATGGCACCCATTGAGAAAAGGCATTAGGTTTTGAGTAAGAGACAAGGAACAACACCAATGGACTGCATGAGTGAAAGTCTTCAATGAGTCACAAACAAAAAGAAACAAATTCTTCTCATGTATGGTTCACATAGTTTGTGTTTAGAGTCAAAATTATATTAGTTTAAAACCAGAAGAAAAAATTCTTACGTCACTTTTTTCTCCTGAATGATTTATATAAATAATCAAAGTAGAGTCTGTCATCAACTACTGAATACCTGAAAGTGAGGAAGGTACCCCATGAATGATACGTGGACCCATGTTAGTGGACTCAGAGAAGAATATAGACAAAAGGAGCCCAGAATGGACAGGCATAGCTATGGATGGATGCATAAGTGGAGGAAATACTCCTATTGATGAGATCAGAGTGGAGTACTAAATATACTGAATATCTGTTACACAACTGCTTTGTACTCATTATAAATTGGGGAATCGTTTTTTGAGGTAGAATAGTCAAAACATGGGCAGTAGATAAGTAGATTGCCTACCTTCCTTCTGGATCTCTGCAGGAATGTTACTGATATTCAATTCTTCTATATCTAGCTGCCAAAGATTAGCTAACTGGCCAAGTTCTGGAGGAAGCTCTCGGAGACCTGGATTACTGAAAATACACATACACACAAGCACACACACACACACACACACACACACACCACGATAACCAATGCTGGAATGACCACTGGGTAAAGACTATGTCTTATTCATTGCCGTTTAAAGTTTCCAGTTTCCATTGTAAGCACTGAATCTTTGTTCTATTTTTCTAGTGTTCCATTGCTTGTTTTAAAATCTTTTCCTTTGGAAAAAATCAGTGAGAGAGATGGAAATTCTTTCCTCTAGGAACCTTGGGTCTCAGAACTGTGTTCCTCCAAGTTTCATTTTCCTCTAATTTTACTATGATGGAAGATTACAGAAAATGTGTTATTGGAAGATCCTGAACAGTTAACAAATTTTGTATTTTTATTAATCATACTTAAATTATACTGGCTCCTTTTCTTTAAGGAGGAAAGAATAACAGGGTTGTAAATTTTAGCCTTTTCTCTCCCATCTGAAGGAAGTATTGAGTACTATTATTAGTCAAAAGAAAATTTGCAAAATTCTTTGCACTCCAAATATAGATGCAGTAAATTTAGAGTGCCAAGTATATTTTGAACTATGAAGAATTTTACAAACTCTCATATAATGGCTAATAATCCTCATAAAACCTTCAGATGGGGGAGAAAGGGCTAAAATTTACAAAATGATATCTTTTCCAAAAAACAAAAACATTTCAAACAATCCAACTTAATTTTTAAAAACTCCCGATAACTTCAGGTGATGGAACTGCTTTTATTTTTGATTTATGCAATCACAAGACACCACAAGGCAGGGGAGGTTTGCTGATTAAGGGACACCATTGGACATGCAAGTCATGGGGTAGGCATCATACAGCTTTCCCCAATTTGTACTTACTTTCCTAAGTAGAGTTCTGATAAGCCTTTCAGTAGGCAGACAGACTGTGGGACCACATCAAGTTGATTGTCATTCAGGCATAGGACTTCTAAGGATTCACTAAGAAAGGCTGGAAATTCCAGCCCAGAGCCTAAAGGTAATGGTAGAGACGAATATAAAAATTAAAATAACATTGTGTCAAAATGTTACCCCATGATAACATCATAGGAAAAGCCAGCTCATGTCTCAGGTGGTAGAGAACTGGCCTCAGTGTCAGGAAGCCTTGAGTTCAAGTCTAGTCTCTGACCCTCAGTGGTTATGTGACCCTGGGCAAATCACTTAATCTCCATATTGTAGGCAACTGGAAATCTAAATTGCAGAACAGATGATAATCCATATTGGTAGAGGAAGTTTCCTTAGCAAGCGTTCCCTATAGGTAAGGGGTTAAAAATTAATAACTAATTATGATTATAGTTATTATTAATATTGATGCCATCAATTATAAGGCACTATGACATAGTGAATAAAATGTTAGGTTTAAAGTCAAGAAACACTAGGTTCAAATGTCACCTCTGACATTTACCAGCTAAGCAATGCTACAGAAGTCACTTAGTATCTTTGCACATCAGGTAACCCCCTAATACTTATCTATTAAGTCATTGATGGGTTATATATGTTTTGGTGTAGGAGATTTTCGTACTAGGATCCCGCACACTGAATATCACATCATCAATTGGGATCATTGTAGGGCCACCATAAAATAAAATGTCGTGTGGTCATTTAAATAGCATGATTAGGGGGAGGCGTATAGTGCAACTCAAAGCTCTCAGTCCTCAGTTCTTAAACCCAGACTTATGAGAATCACAGTCTTGAATTTCAGCAGAATTTTTGAATCTGCCTTTATTCGTTCAAGAAGGAAAAAAATAAAAACTCCTTGAGATTCTTTTCAGCTCAATAAGCCCACGATAAACAGACTACTGTGTAAGTTCCCTTACTTGTGTCCCTCTCAGCATGGCCCTTAAAGATAAGCCAGCATTTTCTTTTTTTAAAAGTTGAAGCAATTCTCTTTTTCTCCTTAGAGACACTTTCCTTTCAGCAGTAATGCAGTACCTTTGCCTCAGAGAATGTTTTGTGAGAGAAGGTAAAGGAATACCAAAACTTCACTCACTCCTTTGAAATCCAGGTTAAGTTGCATTTGGAATAAAATTTTTCTCAGGAGCTTGTGCTACAATAATGAAGAATGCTACCTTTAAAGGTGCTCTTGCACAAGATCCTTGTTCCATGAGGAAATGCTCAGTAAATGCTTTTAACAACAGAAGAAAGGGGATGAAATTCCTTAGTCAGCTGTATTAATTCACTTTTTCTAGAGAAAAGAACTTTTAGATTCTTCTTTCAAGAAAAAGTCAGTCCTCTTTAACATTTCTTGGCCTAACTGTTCCCATTTCAAAGTTTCATTGTAGTGTTGAATACCTATTGAATATGTATTGAAAGGATAAATCTCAATAACCAACTAACTGATGCAGTCAGAAGCTGCTATGGCAAACATCAGTTTACACCCGTCATATATCTTCTATCCCAACGTGGAAAAATGTCTGTTGTGTAGAACACAGCTCGAGGTATTTGTGAACTGTAATTATTTATTCATAAGTTATTTATGACTCTGCTGGCTTGAATTTTACCGTAAAAACAGCTATCCAAAATTATTTTTGGACGAGCCCACTGCACAAATATGACCACTTGTATGTGCATAAAATTACCCTGAATTTTATTACCCATCTGCACACAAGTTATCTTTGGTAAATCATTCCTTATCCAGGGATAAATAGTTTGGGAGGACAACTACCTGAAAGCAGTAGCTTTTCTAGGTAGGAGTCTTCTTTTTCCCACAATTGGTAAGTCTAAATTTTCCTACACATAGTAAAAAAAAATTGTCCAGTTCTGTGATTTCATGGTTGTAGGGAACTTTTCATGAGAAAAATCCTTCAACTGATTCAGCAATTCATCAGTCACTTACAGTTTTAAGGAGTTGTCTGGGGAGCACAGAGAGGTTAAATTCCTTGCTCATGTTCACACAGCTAGAATATGTCAGAGGTAAGATGACCCCCAGGTCTTCTTGGCCCCAAAGGTAGCCTTCTATTCACTTGATCATACTGCCACTTAATAATCTTTTTAAAAAATAATTTAAATCCAGGGGCCTCCTGGTTGCCAGTTGTAGCCTCAAATTAGCAGTCTACATACCCTCCAAAGAATTCTTTCAAGGAAATTAGGCCATGTTTTTCCTTTGTTCCCTTAAACAAACAGATACCTGTTGGACTCAGTTTATTTTCTAGAGTATTTTCCCAAATCTTCTTACTGATTTCATTTTCATTTAGTTGACTTATCCACAAAGAGATCCTGTTTTCCTTCTTGTGAGCTCCTCATGATCAACTTTTGGGGGAGGCTCCACTGTTTATTAGCATTCTGCTCTTAGGAGCAAAGGTAGCATAAATCTCATTACTGAATTTATAACCCTGCCTCCTCGGTCTTATCACATGCTGAGAAAGATTTCTATATTATCATCTAATGGGCCAGATTTAACACATGAACAATGGATGAATAGGACCAAATATATTGTATTTCCTTTTTTTTTTTAACAACCAATCACACCTTTTTTCACAACGTCTACAATGGCACCAATGAGTCTATCTATTTACCCTCTCCAATATGAATGGGGTTTTCAGAGAGGATTTATACTTCTGGTGTGAGGGTTTGCTGAGCCCTTTTCAGGGCTGTTCATCTACCTTTGGTGTCCACCTCTCACTCAACTCTTACCCGTGGCTCCAAGAAGCTGTAGCATATGTAGCTGCCACACCCCAGTAAATCCATCTTGGCAGACAGGCTAAAGCAGGTTGAGGGTAAGTGAAAGGCCTCAAACCCATCACTGAGTTAGGGGGATGTCAATCCCAAGCACATGGAGACTCCCCCCAGAGGACATCCCCTAGGTGGAAGAGAATAATTTGTTCCAATGGCCATGAAGGAGGCTGAAGGATGGCATGAAGGGTGCTGTGGAGCACTTATAGTTTGGTAAGACATTGAAGATGCCAAGGTCATTCATTGCGTCCCATGCCATCTCTAGTGGCCTTTGGGCCTTTGTCTTGCCACTGAACTGTGATGACGCAAGAAGCACAACTCTGCCTCACTTAAATCCAATTCACATGCAAGTCAAGACATCATCTATGACGTCCTCCTTGAAAACAAAGGATGAATAACAACAACAACACTGCACTAGACACTTTCAGGATCATACTATCAGAGCCAGAAGGGGCCTCAGAGTTCATCAAGTTTAAGCCCTTCATTTCACAGATGTGAAAACTGAGACCCCAAAAGGGTAAGTGATTTACAATTGTCACACAGATAGTGGCACATCTGGAGACTTAGGTTTTGTGATTTCAAATCCACAGGGTTCAAATCCTCTATACCACAGGTTCTTAATCTGGGTTCTGTGAACATTTTTTTATAACTGTATTTCAACATTCCTCTAAAAATTCCTTTGTAATCCTACATATCTTATTTTGTGCATTTAAAAACATTTTTTCTGAGAAAGGATCCAAAGACAGTCCATAGACTGCCAAAGGGTTCCATCACTTAAAAAAAGTTTAAGAACCTCAGCTTTCTCCCATGAATGGATAAGATGATACTAATTCATGACTTGACTTCACCATGAAATATTCCTGAACTTTGCAAATTGTAAGCACCCTTCCACTATCATCTTATAATGAATGGTACAATGGAAAAAGCATTGGCTCCAGGGTCAAAGGCCCTGAGTTCAAAACTCACCTTTGATGCTTACAACCTTTATGAACTCAGACAAGTCATTTAATCTCTCTAGGACTCAGTTTCCTCAATTGTAAAATGAGGGGCTTGAGCTAGGTGGTCTCCGATATTCATTCTAGTTCTAGACAATAATTATGAATACCAATGAATATGATAGGTTGAAATATAAAATTCATCAAATACAGTAATTATTCCCTAAAATATTAAAGGGAAATAGACAGAAATGATCCATTCGAACAAAAGACAACCAGGTACCATATGTTTTCCTTGTATTTCCGCCATGTGTCACAAAACTACAAAATCATCACATGATGAACTTTTCCATAAAGATTTTTGGAACTTCCCTACATTTTATCTCAGGTGCCATTGTTATGGATTTTGGGGCTGACTTTTGCATTTAATCCTAAATCCATTCAAAACTGGTTTCTGGAAAAATACCATCCATCTCACAGTCAGGTTTGCAGTTGTCCTGGTTGAGGCAGATGGAAAATACATAAGGCATTGTCCTTTTCCTTTCTATCAATATACACAGTCATTGGGGTTTAGCTGAGGATCTCTGAGCTGGGGAGTGGAAATTTAGTTTAGCCCAAATAGGATATTACCTTCACCTGGCAAGGTTTTAAAATACTGTGAAGGAAATATTAATAACATTCTATTAGCCTTTCTTTTCCCCTCCAACTATGGGGCTCCACGCTCCTCAGGAGAGCTGCACCCAAGAATTCTTCAGCTAATATTACAATTGTCACCTACTTGGAAAAAAAGAACAGATAAATATGTGAATAATTATTTGTTTTATAAAACCATTCTTCACTTAGAAAAATGATGTACCAAGGTGAGCTTTTAGAAGGCAAATTTTTTTCCTGTACTTAAAATAGAATGTAATTTACAAAAATTAGACTTACAGAAAACTTTACAAGAATATATCAATTCTATAAACTGAGCTGTATAGGTACAAATAAAACCGAGGATGAAACTACCATAGAGAAATGTGACAACTTACCAAATCGTATTATATTCTATTTTAGTCCATACAGAATTCCAAATTATGTATACCCTAGTAAGCTCCTTTAAAAATAACAATGAAGATGAAAGTAATGATCTCTACTGGAAACAGGAAGATAGTTGTAGTCAGGGAAATTTAGAGCTGACCTTATAGATCAGCTATAGCGAGGGGTTCATAATCTTTTTGCGTCATGGACCCTTGTGGACATCTAGTGAAGACTACTGACCCCCTTCTTGGCATAATGTTTTTATATGAATAAAATAAAATATACAAGACTATAAAGAAAACCAATTATACTGAAATAGTTATCAAAATAATATTTTGAAAAACTTCACAGATACCAGGTTAAGAACCTCTGATCTAGTCCAATTCCCTCCAAATGCTCTTTGGTGTCTGTGGGATTTTATTTACACTAATCCAGACCATTTCCACCATAAGCTATTCAAAGCTAAGCAAAACAGATCTTTCAAGTCTAGCAAGAAAGCTGTACTGCCTTCAAGAGGACTTAATTATTGGTTAGTTGTCTCAGAACAAGCTACCAAAGGATGCACTTTTGAAATCAGCTGACTTTATAAGCGCTTCAGCTTTTAGAACAAAATGAGATGTTGGTGAGTTTAAAGGCAAGAGCAAGTTCCAATGGTTACCCCCCTCCCCCAAATTTTCTTGCAATTTGTTACAGTCATCTATCTTTCTTAATTAACCACTGTGGAAAACTACTGGAAATTGTACATCTAGGTCTGATAGATTTTCAGGAAAATCTCTATTTCCTTCTCAAACGGAGTTTAATGAAAGTAGTGTACCAGGCTTGTATTATGCGGGCCTGGCAACATCTACTTTGGGAGATAGGAATGGAGATCATGGTGATGGCATTGCGTTGCACTGTCACAAAGAAGAAGCACTGGGGACAAAGCAGGACTGGCTTATCTGCCACTGCTACCCCTGTAGACTGATTTGTTGAGAAGTGCTGCATCAGTAATCATGGGATACACGAGTAAAACACAGCGTAAGTCAGGATGCATCATTCCAATATGACACTACATGTTAATAGAATTTTCAGCCACGGCAGACAATTAAACCCCCACTACATGAGAAAATTCCATGTATACAGTGTCTGGCAAGCCTATGTAACATGCTAGTCTAGTTTCTACTTCAGGATGGGAACTGAATATGCAAATATACCTGTCTCTGTACATGAACGCTGTCTGCTCTTAGTATTGAAGAAGGAAATCCGCTTTGTTTTAAGTCCATCTTCATTTCTGTGGGGAAAAGGTAAATGAAGAAAGCATGATGGAGATATGACCACTTTGGTTTACATATATAGGTGGTGTCTCTATACAATGCCAAAACATCTGACCAGAAAACAAAACAAAACAAAAAAAAAATCACTTGGTCTGTTAGAAGCGATGCTATAGGCAGGGGCAAACTTTGTTTGATATTTACCAACATTACTGAGATGTAACACACATTTTGAATAGTTGACCAAATTTATATTTGAGAGATTATTTTGATTTTTCTGTAAAAAGATGTCTTTGCTTTAGTTTCTGTTCTCTATTTTTTTTTTCAGATAATGCACAAGCACGGTTTGGACATGCTTCAAATGACATCTGCACAGACAGAAATTACATTTTTAGACTGTTTACTATGGCTAACCTTTTGAGAAATCCATTATCTAATTAGGTATAGACTATGCTCAGATGCTAGATAAGTGGCGCCCTGTAAATAAATAAATGAGACTTTTGATTTCCAGAAGGCCATATTTGCTGCATCTTACTAATACCACTTACATTTTATTAGAAAGGTTTTGGATTTTGTTTCTTTTATTCCCTCTGCTCTCTTACTTGTGACTTAAATTATAAGATGCAAAGCTGAGTCACCATTCAAGTTGAAATTAGAAATAAATAATCAGAAAGGGCAGACTAAGAGGCATGAAAAGAATGGTGCTCTATTTTGTTAGTCTTCATTACAGTTAAATTTAGGAATAATGCTCCTGATGTAATAGGGAGAAAAATCTTATGTGAGCATGCTCAAAGCTTAAGCTATTATAGCTATAAACTGCACCGAGACTTGGAGCACTCTGTATTAAAAGTTGACCGTAACATAGCTGCTTACTTTCCAAGTTGATTTTTAGAAAGATCCAGGTATTTAAGTTGCTTGCAGGTCCATTTATCTTGAGAGGGAAGGGTGATTAGTTGGTTCCCTAGTAATTTCAAGGACACCAAAGTCTGAAAGAGAAAGGCAAGGCCAACAGGTCATCAAACACATCTACAAAAATAGGAGAAACAACTTGAACTAAGAAATTAATAATGTGTGAGTCAAGGAAGTTGTTTAGTTGAAAATATGTGTGTGTGTATAGGGACAGATATATTTACATATTCAGATCCCATCCTGAAACTCCTGTCTAAACTCAGGTTCCTTGATTGCAAGATCCATCTACACCACAATACATTTCTACCCAGGTTACAGGATCATAGGACTTAAGAGATAGAAGTGACTTGCCTTGTAGTGCTATTCCCTCTCCCCCCAATATTATAAAATTGCCTATTGACATCTTATACTTATGTTTATGATGAAAAGGCAACAGTTGAAATTGGAAACTATAAACAGCAGAGTGTTAGGGAAAAAAAAAAGGCAAAACTATATTGGACCTTGGTTTTCTTTCTGCCCCGAGGGCTAAAAAAAGCCAGTGTCATTTTTGCTATTTGGGACAAGGCTAGGCTGTTAGAATTCGTGGCCTCACTCACTCCTCCCCCACTTCCTTCTGAATTCTGAATTCTGAAGGGGTGGAGTCAGGGCCAGTGACTAGGGAGGAAAAAAGGTGTGCCTGGTCCTGGCCAATAACTCCAACATTCCAAAGGTAGAGGCCAGAGAAGGGAAAGGAATACCTTTTGTCACTTGGCTACCTAACCCTTATCTCTTTTGTGCTTTGTTTTTAACAAAGGTTATAGATTGTTGTTCATTGTCATAAATATTTCTAAGGTCAATTTTAGGAACTTATGCTGTACAAGATCATATTTCATAAATTTGAATTCTTTTTCTTTCAGGATATGAAATAAAAGGATACCAGCCAATTTAGCCTTCAGTCCTGGTTCTGTAACTTATTTTAGATGTCACTGACTTCCACAAGAATAGTTAAGTCAGACATGTTTAAGAGCAATCACCGAATAAAGAAATCATAAAATCTGAATTTGATGATTTTTCTTACAAAACAAAAATAACCCCCATACACACATAACACCTGCCTGAGATTTTCCCCCTAAGAAAATGAAATTAATATATTGACCAGGTGATGCCATAGTTCAAATTCTGAAAAGGAGACACAGCATGGCATGATGGTTAGAGAAGTAGAGACAGAATACTTGTGTTTGAGTAAAAGAACACTGAACTATAGGGTTTTTCTTAGAGCTCTAGGAGACTGTAGGCCATGTAGTTCAACCTCCTCATTTTACAGATGAAGAAACTGAGATGTTAGGGAAGTGACCTGAGTTCCTTAATGTTACAGACCTAGAAAATAGCCAAGCTGAGATTTTTAAATCCAAGTTTTCTGATTCCAAATCCAGTGATCTTTCCTTTCATGGAACCAAGGCTCCATTACTTTTTAGCTATGTGACCTTGGTTGAATCACAACCTCACTAATCTCAGCTTCAGTTTTTACATCTGTAAAATGTAACAAAACAAACAAAAAATCAAAGTTGTGCTATCTAACTCACGGGCTGGCTGTGAGGATTAAATGAGCTAATTTATGGTAACTGCTTTGAGATTGCAAAGGGTTATATAAACAAAAGCTGTAATGATTTTAATTAATTATTATTGCTGTTGTCTTTGTCGTTTGTTGCTATTTTTTTGCCCCTAATCCCAAGATACCATATTCAAAATACAGGACAGAAAGAATCATCTAAGAAATGAAGGATACTCTCAAAAGAGAAAACAGCAAAGTTTATTAGGGTTAAAAAAAAGGACAATTATACTTTATATTTTCACATCCCCAGCTAAGTGGCTTGGTGAGCGTTTCAGCTATCCAGGGTCATAGAGTTATGGCCCATTTTCTACTAAGGCAAAAATCAAAACACAGGCAATAACTAGGTGCTAAATGTCCTTTCCCCAAGCCTGGGAGAACAGTGTGCTCTGGGCATGCCATCTGCTGATCAGAGAAGAACACAACAGCCTTTTCAAACATAATGGTGGCCAGAGAAACGGGAATGGTGAGAATTGTGGTGGTAATTCCTCTCAAACAGAGATACAAATAAAGACTAAATTATTCACATGACATGGATGGTCTTTCTAAGGGACAAAGTATATCAAGAGCAGAACAGAGAACTGGAGACTGAAGGCTGGATTTTAAAGAATTTTAGAGAGTAGCTGAAGAAGGAAAAAAAATTAGCATAGGAAATAGAGCATCATGAGACAGGGGTAGGGGTATATGTGCAGGGGAGCTGGGCCTTCTTAGCATCCCCCAAATCACACCATGTAGGCAGCTGACTTCCCCTATACTGAGGCTAGCGCTGGGACTGACATGCATATTTGCTCTCTCTAGCTCTACTCTTTTACTCTGTGCTTTTTCAAAACTCTGTTAACTAATCTGTTAGCACTAGAAGGACCTTAGACATGATCTCAAGCACTGATCAATCAACAAACATTAAGTGCGTTCTATGTTCCAAGCACTGAGTTAAATGTGCGGATAAAAAGGCAAGAAAACAACTTCAAGGGACTTACATAACATAGGTGGGGAGATGGGGAGAGAGGGAAAATGATGACAATATGTACATACCTAAGTTTTCATTTTTACATACATACATATATCTATTTTACATGCACATGCATATATGTGTGTATATGTACTCATATTCACACCTATGTGTGTGATGTGATTTTATATTATATATAAATATATACATTTATACAGAAACCTGTTATAAATATATACACATAAAATACATAAATTTATGTATAAAATACATTTTATACATATATTTATGTACACATATGTGGATACATCATACATATAATATGGAATATAATATGGAATCATACATATATAATCACATCATGCACACATATATACACATATAGGAGTGAATATATATAATACATACATATATCAGTTTTACATGTATATGCATAAATATGTGTATATATACTCATATTCATACCGATATGTGTATATATGTATGTGATTTTATATATAAAATATATATATTTGTATATAAATATGTTATATATACACATACACATAAAATACACAAAATTATGTGTAAGTTTATTCATATATTTATATATATAGTGAATATGATACTTCATGCACATACATATATACATATAGAAATGAATGTATGCAATAGATACATATATCTGTTTTACATACATATGCATAAATGTACGTATATATACTCATATTCACACATATATGTGTGTATGTGTATGATTTTATATATAAAATATATATTTATATATAAATATGTCATAAATATACATATACACATGAAATACACAAATTTATATATAAATGCATTTATACACATATTTATATATACACATTTTATACATATATTTATATGTACATATACACATATGAATGTGATACATAATCACATCACGCATACACATATACACATATAGGAGTGAATATGTATATGTACACATCTATACATATGTATATATACCTATATGTACATATGTATGTAATTAGATGATAGATAAAAACAGAGATAGACAGATGGACAGATGAATAGACAGATAGATAGCTAGATAGATATATAGCTAGCTAGACAGGTAGGTAGATAGTCATTTGTAGGAGAAGTCACTGGTAAGTGAAGGGTACCAGGAAAGGTTTCATGCAGGAGATGACATTTGAACTGAGCTTAGAAAGAAATCAAGGGTGATAACCAGCAGCTGTAGGGAGAGAATACATGGGAGATAGCTCATGCAAAGGGATGGAGAACAGAGTTGGAGATGTGCTTGTTGTCTGTGAGGAACAGAAAGAAGACCAGTTTGGTAGAATTGAACAGTGTATGAAGAGGAGTGATAGGTATAATAAGGATGGAAAGGTGGGTTGAAGCCAGGCTGTGAAGGGACTTAAATGTTAAATAGGGGAGTCTGTATCTGGTCCCAGAGGGAACAGGGAGCCACTGAAGGTTACCGAACAGGAGAGTGCCATAGTCAGAGCTGTGCTTTAGAAAGAACTCGTTGATGGTGGTATGAAATATGGCCTGGAGAAGGCAGAGAACTGAGGCAGAGGTCTAGTCCGGTCCCATCATTTTACTGATGAGGAAACCAGTTTGCCCAAGTGACTTACACAAGTAGCAGAGGTGGAATTAGAACCTTTGTCTCCCAATGCAGAACTCCTCCACCATCCCACGCTGCCTCTACATTGAAAAGAAAATAATTTCTTCTCCTTGGTCAGAACAGGAAGCATTTAGTCGTCTGGCACATCTCCTATGGTTGTAAAACTATCTAGTCATATACCTTCCAGCTAGAAAATGTAATGAAACGCCTACTCCTAAAATTATTTGATACAGTTATAGACACGAAAAAGTAAGAAACTGTCAAGAGGCATTCTTTGCAATTAGTTGGCATTATGTTCAATTCTGAGTATTTGCTGTAAAAATCAGAGATTGTAAACAAAGTGCTGTTAGACTTACATCAAGCTGGAAGAGTCCCACAGAAACATCTCTGAGTGCATTTTCTGAAAAATCCACTTCTTTAAGGTGATTTTTCCAAAAAACAGCTATTTTGTCTGGCAGATACTCAAGTAAATTTTTGGCAGCTTTACAACATTTCTAAACATTCAAGGAGAGACAGAGAATATTGTTGTACAAGATAGTTTCAAAGTGTTGGAATTTTCATTTTTAATAGTTATACTAATAAAATTAAGTTACTTCATAAGTATGAACCAGTGTTTCGTTAAAAGGGCAGAAACTTTTTCCCCATTTCTTATTCTCCTTATTGAGTGCTCACTGTATACAGAAGCTTTCACTAGCTTATATCTGAATTCCTCACTTCTCTTAAGACTCAGCTCAGGAACCACCTTCTACGCAAAGGCTTTCCTGATCTTCCACCTGTTAAGTGTTCCCTCCTAACTGCTTTGTATTTATTCCATATACGATAAATGATAGAAATTAAACTCCTTGAAAGTAGAGATTTTTTTCTTTCTTTCTTTTCTTTTTGGGAGAAGGATGTCTTTGCATCTCTAGCACTCTGCCCAGGGCCTGGCATATAGTAGGCACTTAATAAATACTTATTGATTAATTTTTCTCTCTAGACCTTTATGTATCTCTTTCTACCTCCCTATTCCCAACTCTAAGAAATCTTAAACATTTCTCTTAGATGTAAACTAATTTCTTCTTAAGTTGCAATTATCATAAATATTTATTTTAGCTTCAGATTCTATACTTACCAAGGGGCAGGCCCAAGGATCAGGAAAAACCTTCAGCTTATTTCTGGAGACATTGAGGCAATTTAGTGATTTGAATGAGTGAAGGAATACTGCAGGTAGTTCTGTCAATTTATTGTCAGACAGGTCAAGCTCCTGTAGCTTCCTCAATCCAATCCAATTAGTTGCTAAAAGAAAAAAAAAGAAGAAATCTTTCTTTCTGACCTGGGCCCTCTTCTCCCTCTCTATACTATCTAGCTTGATCTCATCAGTTCCCATGGATTCCAGTATCACCTCTGTGCAGATGATTTCCAGACCTATATATCCAGCCCTATTCTTTCTCCTGAGCTCCAGTCCTGTATCACCAACTACCTTTTGGACATCTTGAACCAGATGTCCCATGGGCATCTCAAACTCATCCTGTCCAAAACAGAGCTATTATTATATTTCCCCACAAATCATCCCCTCTTCCCAACTTTCCTAATACTGTTGAAGCTACCACCATTTTCCCAGGCTCATAAATTTGGTGTCATACTCTACTCTGGAACCCCAATTCACCCCTCAAATTGAATCTGTCTGTCATCTACTCTTCTTGTTTTTGCCTTTACAACACATGTGATAGGTGTCCCCCTTTTTCTATTCACATAGCTACCACCCTGGAGCAGACTTTCATCACCTCCCTATTGCAACCGCCTTCTAACTATATGGTCTCCCTGGCCCAAGTCTCTGCCCACTCCAATCCATCCTCCACTCAGCTACCAAAGTGATCTCCCTAAAGCATAGTCCTAACCAGGTCATCTTCCTACTCAACAAACTCAATAGCTTCCTACTTACCTCCAGGATCAAATATAAAATGCTCTTTGTCATTTAATGCCCTTTAAAACCTGGTCTCATCCTACCTTTCCAGTCTTCCTGTACTTTAGTCTTCTTTAGATGTTCTACAATCTACCTACACTGGCTTTCTTGTGGTTCATCAAACCCACCTTCAGACTATGATTTCTCACTGTCTCCTTCGCTTATTTCCTTGGCCTCCTTCGAGAATCAGCTCAACTCCTACCTTCTTCACAAGGACTGCCCAGGTCTCCCCCACTACTAGTACCCTGCCTTTCATTTTGCTTTCCACTCACTATATTTCTATCTTACGTGTACATTGTTGTTTGCCTGATGCCTCCCTCATTAGAATGTGAGCTCTCTGAGGTCTTTATTTATATCACCAGCACTTAGCACAATGCCCCTGGCACATGCCAAGCTCTTAACAGTACTTGTTGACTGACTAACCTCGATATTTGATGCAAACTCTTTTTCAAAAGGAAAAAATATTCCATTAGATTACTAGAGCTCAACATACCATTTTCTTCTTCAAATAATTTTTCTAAGTAATTTTTTGTAGCCATCAGCTTTTGAAGTTTTGAGAGGTGTAAAAATCCAGGAGGAAGATGTGACAACTTGTTGCTAGATATATCAATTTCAAGTAACCTGTAATTAAGAGAAGAGAAGTAAAATCACCAGGGCAGCTTTTATCATTGCTCTGAAAGCAATGATATCATAGTTTTCCTGCTTGTACAAGAGAGACCATGTGATGTAGTGCATAGAATATTATGCTTGGAGGTAGAAAAACCTGGTTTCAGATCCTGGCTCAGATACTAGTTGGGTGAATCTCAGGAAGTCATTTAATTAATTTGAGTCTCAGTTACCTTGTCTGTAAAATGGGTATAACAGCTACCCCCCACAAAATTGTTGTGAAGATCAAATAAGCAATAGATTTGAGTGCTTTTTAAACCCCAATGTCAGTTCTTACTATTTTAACAAGCTTTTGTCCCCCTATAACGGCTAAAGAAAAAAAAAACTACAGTGCTCTATTCAAAGGCCAGTAGTCAAAATATCATAATTTAAATGAATTTGAGTAGATAAAATTGTCATCATGCCTCAGGGTGAATGAAAAGTATATTCAAACACTAAAAAGATTAAAATAGACAACTATATTGGTTAAACTTGCAGAGTTTAACTGGGTGGTACAAAGGATGGAGTGTTGTGCCTGGAGCAGGGAAGGACCTAGGTTCAAATCCAGCCTCAGACATTTCAGAACTGTGTAACCCTGGGCAAGTCAACTTCTGTCTGCTTCGGTTTCCTCAACTGTAAAATGGGGATAATAATAGCACCTACCTCCAGGGTTGTGAGGATCAAATGAGATAATATTTGCAAAGAGCTTAGTACAATGCCTAGCACATAGTAGGTACTTAATAAATATGTATTTCCTTCTTTCCTTCCTTCCTTTTACCTCATAGAAGCAATTTTCCTTGTAGGAGTTCAAATACAGGCCACAGCCCTCAAATGATACTTCTTTTAAAGAAAAAAAAATTTACACAAAATTAGCATTTTAAAAAATATTGACCCATTGGTGGTGGAGGTAGAGGAACCTAGTATTTTACCTAAATCCAAGAAAAAGGAGAAACTTAGAATAATCAATCAGCCTGGCTTACTAGAAAGAGTTCTGTATTTCGAGCCTGAGGACATGGGTCTAAATCAGGAGTGGGGAACATGCAGCCTCGAGGCCACATGTGGCCCTCTAGGTCCTGAAATCAGCCCTATGACTAAATCCAAACTTTACATAGCAAATTCGGATTTGGATTCAGTCAAAGGGCAGCACTTGAGAACCTAGAGAGCCACATGTGTCCTTGAGAACTCAGGTGCCCCACCCCTGCTCTAAATCATAATTGTGATTTTTACTACTTGTATGGCATTGGACCAGTCATATCCCTTCTCAGACCTTCAGTTTCCTCATTTGTCAAGCAAAGGAATAGCTTTACGTTTTTTAAGATTACTTTCAGCACTATACCCTCTGATCCTAAGCATAAACTTCTCCTTTCTCCCCCTATAGCATTCCCCATCTCACTATCCTCTTTCTTGTTTCTCCCTACCCCTCTTTCCTCTTCCAAGCTTGGGCTAAGAGCCAAGTGCTTTGTGGAGGCTCTCTGAGGGATCTTCCTTCTCCCATACCTCCCAATTAAAAGCTTCTCATTATGACCTCTCCCCCCCATCCATTATGGAGTCAGAAAACATTTAGATCCAAGATCTTGGAGAGATGTTTTCCTGCATAAGAGGAATAAAGAATAATAACTTAATTCTTACTTGCTCTTCTCTAATCTTTACTCCAGCACTCTTAGGGCAGCCCCTCACTTAGTTGCCAAATTTAGAAACTCTATTATTCTCAGGAGGACAATTTATACAATAACAACAGACAAAACAACTATGACACATTTAGGAACTCTAATCAACACAATGACCAATCGTTAATCCAGAAGTCTCCTAATGCTACCCACCTCCGGACAGAAAGAACTCAGAATGCAGATCAAAGCATATTATTTTTCAGACATGGCCAATACAGGAATTTGTTTTGCTTGACCATACAGGTTTGTAACAGAATTTTGTTTGTCTTGCTTTCTCAATGGGGAGGGGTGGGATGAGGGGAGGAGGAAGGAAAAAAGGCAGATCTGAGAACAAAATAAAACTGAATTTAGAAGTTAAAAAGAATCTCTGTTGTTTCATGTGCCTTTACTCTTACATTCTTTTCCACTAAATGAGCTCCAGTCCACTTGTAATAGTCCACTCCAGTCTCAGAGATAATGGGGGAGGAAAGGAAAGTTGATGAGCTTTGTAGTAAGATCCCTGGGTCAGTCAATTGGGAGATGTAAGCTTCAGGGATCTGCTAATTGGTTAAACTGTCCTCCAAGTCAGGGGGATCCAGCATAAATTCCTTCAGCCTGGGTGTCAATTGGAGGAAAGCTGTTGTTCTTTCAATGTGGCTAGAGATACACTGTTGAGGTATTAGCTGAGTATGTGGTTTGAAGAATGGGATGATGAGGCATACTCAGGTTTTTGATCAATAGAGCTAGGCAAATTATGGCTTTGCCCCCGGGTACCAAATAAAAATAATCAGTTAAAACAGGAAGCTATCAGATAGCAGGCTGACGTGAACTCTGCTCCTATGTTGACTTTCCCAGCAATGACTTTGCTCTGCTGACCTGGATTCTCTCTGTCCCCACTGCCTCCATCCCCAGCTCAACTGGGAACACCCTTTATATCACTAGACCCAGGTGTGGTTTGTGGTACTTGTCCCAGTCAGAAAAATTCCTAGTTACAGCTCTGCATGTAAGCCATACATGGGGGGAAAATACAGCTTATATTCAGACCAAAAGAATATTTGTCCAGGCATGTTATGTTAACATGTCAGCCAAGATAGCCCACAGACTGTCTTGGGTGACATTTAGTGCTGGTCCAGCTGGTCAATCAGTTGGTTAAAAATCAAAGCGCAGGCCCTTCTCATGAGGGCTTATTAATATTTTTTGTATCCTAAGGATAACACCATGATATTATGGGCCGAGTCAGAAATAGCAGTACATTTGAGGGAATGAAGTAGGGACAGAGCAGCAGGGGAAGAGGGTCTCTCTCTGTTGGAAACTGATTTATAAGAGGGAAGGAACTTCCTGCTCAAATTTCCAAGGGGAAATTATATTTGAAAACATAAAGTAAAATGATGGAAAATTGGCAAGAGGAGAAATATAGCTCTCTCCCTGGAGAATGAACTATTCCTTTCACACTCACTCTTCTATGACTTGGAACTACAGCCCACCTGGTACAGATGATTTCATCGGAGGATTGCACAGTGGGCAGCTCTACCAGTTGGTTGTCAGAGAGATTCAATTTTCGGAGGTTTATCAGTCCCCAGGGAATGACGGATGGGAGGGAAGTCAGGCAGTTGGCAGAAAGGTCCAGCTCTGTGATCTGACACGAAATATCGATTAACCAATCTAGATCCACCCACGGTAACTTCAGATGGGACCATTTCACATGGAGGGCCTAATTTTTGGGGTAGAGAAAAGGGAAGAAAGGAAAAACACATGTTAATTAGTATACATTCACTCAGCAAGGAGCCACTATATAGTGTGGTATAAATCCATTCTTTTTTATTTTTAAAAGGTAAATCCTTTAAAACTACATTTCCATGCTGTTTTGTGATGAACATCATGCCACAAAAGAAAGAACATGGGTCTTGGAGTCATCAAACATGCTAGGTTCAAAGTCTGGCTCTAACTCTTAATATTTACCATTTTTCTATTTGACTTTAAACAAGTCAGCTCACCAATCTAGGTGAACTGGCCTCAGTTCTCTCATATACAAAATGAGGTTCATTTCAGTAATGAATCTATGACTGAATGACCTTATCTGTTGGTGGAAGGAGATGGCTACAAAAATGATCAGACCCATTAACTAAGTTGATCTTCTTTGGGCTAGAGAAGTTGGCAGTTTGCTTGTGGTGGAGAAAAGGATATGGTTAACTGCTGGAACACATAATCTGGGTATTTTTCTTATGTCTTGATTACCAAAGAACTTGAAGCCCAATTAGGTTTCTGAGGAAGGAAATCTGGTTTTGGGGTCTGTTTCTCCAAAGTAACTGGAAATCCATATCGGAAAAAAAATTAGAAAAGCAGGAATATAAACAAAAATTAGTGCTTTGTAAATGGAAAAATGTGAACAACCCAATGAAGTCTGCATGGAAAGATATCAAAAAATGGTTTGGAAACTATTTAGCCAAGTATTTTTGCCTTCAAAGCTGGCATTAGTTAAGAGTATTTCCTTCTATGGACACTAGATGGTGGCATATCACCTATGTTTTATTTAAGCATTCATTCCTTCTAGAGAAAAGGTAACCAGGATAGAGCCTTATCATCTTAAATTCATAGGATCAAGAAGTAGAAGAGACTTGATGGGGGACAGAGAGAGACTGTCCACCTATTCCAATCATGTCCTGCATTCAAGTCTGGGCCTCTTCCCACCATATTACTATTTTATAGTTCTAAGTTACAAGGAAGGCTTTTCCCCTTACCATAAATCTGATTTCCAGTAGAGCCAGAAATGACAAAGCATATTGAATCAAAATATTATAGAATTTTAGATCTGGGAGGAATTTGAAGATCACCTAATTAGACCCCCTGATTTTAAAGATAAGGACCCTGATGTCCAGAGAGGTGAACTGTTTTGGCTAGTCAGGGACATTAACAGAACTAAGAGTCCAGGTCTAACTTCCATTATACCACTAGCACCCACTAGGGGCTAAGTGCTTGGATAAGGATGCTACTTAAAACTAACATAGAAAAATAGTTATTTCATATTATTTTGAATACTTAATTCTAAGGAACTTGTTATTCCTAGGGAATTTTTGATTCTCTGCTCTTGTCAGGATGTACACTGCAGTCTAGTCTCAGTGCCAGAAAATGAGGGGTAATGAGAAAAAAACAGATAATTAGATGATTCTTCACCACTAAGGTCTCATGTCCTTCTGCCTTTAAGGAGTTATATTTTGCATTATTTAAATGTATGATCCCATGACAAATCAAATAAAATCACGTATACAAAGTTCTACCTACCTCACAGTGTTATAGTTAGGCAAACTTTTTATAAACTGAAAGCTTTGTATAAATATGTATTGTCATTACTCTTTCAAGTCTTATGAATGAGGGTCTATAAAAATATCCATAACTACCATAAGAGAAGTCTATACACTACAAAACAAAGAGGTTTAGTGAACTCAGTAAATCTGGTTCTCAGTACAGTTCAATACAGCCAGTTCAACCCTAAAAATGGATCAATTTAGCTTATACTAGCAGTATGATTTAATCAATGATAATTAATATATCTAGGTTACATTTCTGCCTCTGCCACCAAATTTAACTGTGTGATCTTGGGCACTTAATATCTATGGCCCTCAGATTCCCTATCTCTAAAATTAGGAGATTCAACTAAATGATTTCTAAGGTCTCTTTCCATCTCTAAATTCTATTACTCTAAGATACTATCCTCTATGGAAAGACATAACTCAATATTCCCCATGTTTACTGGTGTCAAACCTCATGAATATTTTCCTTCTAATTAGAAAAAGTTTTCTTCAGCTAATACCTTTATTCTTTTTTAAGGTGACATCCTTCTGGTTCCTCCCATCTAATAAAAGTAATCATCCCCTTACACATAACCCACAAATTCAGAAGGCAGCTCCTGTCACTAGAATGAAGAAGCTGAGAACAGCAGGAATAGCTTAGAGGAGCTTTCCTTTATCCTTTAAAGTGACCTCTCCCTTCTTTGTCCCTTTACTGCCAAACTGAGAGAAAGAATAGTATTTATCACCTTCTCACCACCCACTTTTTTTTTTTACAATATGACTTCTGATCTCACCACTTGACTGAAATCACTTTTTCCTAAGGTACTTATCTAAAGTCTTTACCTCCAAATTCAACCCCCTCACCTTCTTTTTAATTGCTGTTTCTCATCACAACACTCCATGTCTCATCTCTTGGCCTTTGAATAAACTGTCTGCTATGCTTGCCTCCCTAATCATGTCCATCTCTTGGAATTCCTAGTTTCTGTCAAGACTCAGTTGAGGGGCAGCTAGGTGGCTCAGTAGATAGAGCTCTGGTTTTGGAGTCAAGAGAACCTGAGTTCAAATCCTGCCTCAGACACATGACACTTACCAGCTGTGTGACCCTGGGCAAGTCACTTAACCCCAATTGCCTTGCCAAAAAACAAGCAAAAAAAAAAAAAGACTCAGTTGAAGTGTCACCTTGTGCATGAAGCCTTTCCTGGCCTCCCAGCTACTAGTGACTTCTCTCCCGAGGTTACCTTGTATCTGTTTTGCATATACTTCTATAGATGCACTTTGTCTCTCCTTTTAGAGCAGAAGCTCCTTGAGGGCAGGGGCTTTATATGCAGCTCCTGGCACAAAGCAGACCTTCAACATACACTTGTTGATTGATGCCCCTGCAGTATCTGATGCTGTTGTCCACCTTGTCCTTTTCCACCTCTTTTCTTCAGTTCTGTGTCACCATGCTCTCCTGATTCTCTTCCTGACTCTCATGCTCTTTCTTTAGCACCTTTGTTGGGTTCCCTCCTCCCAAGGCTCTATCCTAAGCCGTTTTCTCTATTCTCTCTAAACTCATCCTGCTAACTGATCTATTCTCATGAATTCCATTATCAACTACATACAGATGTACATCAAAAACTTTATCTTTGGTCCTGCTCTCTCCCCTGAGTTGTGGTCAGTGGTTTTCTACTCTCTGTTGTTTATCTCTTCCTAGATGTGCTGCCATAACTTCAAAATTCTAAAATGAAACTCGTCTCTCTCCCATAACCTGCTCCTCCTCCTAACTTTATATTTCTCCTAACACCACAATTCTCCCAAACTCCCAGACTCAAGTCCTCTGCATAATTAAAATGTTTTTTTTTTCCCCTTTCCTTTACCCCCACAGAAGAACCCTATTGCTCCTGGGCAACAGTTACTAAGACTTGCTGATTCTACTTTAGAAACATCTCTTGCATCAATTTCTTTTCATTTTTTATTGTTATCATCTTAGTTGTGGTATTCATTACCTCTTTTTTTCTAAAGTTTTTAAAAAATTTTTTATTCATTATGAGCTTAAATACATAGGCCCCAAAAAAAGAACATTTCCATGTACATAGCACAATATGAAAAGAAGATTCACTATAAAACTATTCATTATATTAAAAAAAAAACTATATAGTATTACACACCATTTTTAAAGCTATTCTGCTTTCTATGCTTCCTTCTAAATTCTCTTATTATCTGCTGTGCACTTTTTATATTTTTTCCCTCCCTTTCTACCCCTCCCCATAGATTGCTACCGTTAGATACAATTATGTATATATGTGAAACTGTACCATACATACTATACATTTATCAGTTCTTTCTCTGCAGGAAGATAGTAACTTCTTTCATAAGTCCTTTGTAGTTGATTTGAGTATTTATAATATTCAACGCGAGTTAGTTGCTCAAAGTTGTTTTTGAAACAATCCTGCTGTTACTGTATACAAGGTTCTCTTGGTTCTGCTTATTTTACTCTTCATTATTATTACAATATCTTCCTAACTGATCTCTCTACCTTCAGTCTCTTCAGTCTCCAATCCAGTCTTAACACTGCTGCCAAAGTAATCTTCCTAATGTACAGGTCTGATCACATCATGACGTTGCTTAAAATCTTCAATGCCTCTCCACTCCAAATTACAAACCCTGTATCTTGGCACTCAAGACCCTCCAAAATGTGGGCCCCAACCATCCTTTCTGACTTGAGCACATACTAATCCCTTTTATAGTAACTAGGTAGCAAGGTGATACAATGGATAGAGCACTGGGCCTACAGTCAGGAAGACCTAAGTTCAAAGCCTGGCTCAGATGCTAGCTTGGTGATCCTTGGCAAGTCAGTCTCTCTGTCTTAGTTTCCTCAACTAGGTAACAATAGCACCTACCTCACATGGGTCTTGTGAGGATCAAATGGAATATTTGTAAAGCACAGTACTTCTCACAAAGTAAGCATTTAAGAAATGCTTGTTCTCGGGGCAGCTAGGTAGTGCAGTGGATAGAGCACTGGCCCTGGAGTCAGGAGGACCTGAGTTCAAATCCGGCCTTAGACACATAACACTTACTAGCTGTGTGACCCTGGGCAAGTTACTTAACCTCATTGCCTAGCCAAAAAAAAAAAAAAAAAAAAAGTCATAAAAAAAAATGCTTGTTTTCCCTTCTCCAAAGTTTAGTAGGGCAGAAAAAGCATACACAAATAACTACAACATAAAGTGGAAATGCCAGAATTTTAGACTGAGCTCTGTCACTAACTATTTGTGGCATACTGAGCAGTTAACTTATTCTCTTTAGGCTTGAGCTTCTTTATCTCTAAAATGAAGAAGTTGGTACAGTTTAGTTGAAAGATTGACCAATAAACATTCACTGAGCACCTGCTTTGTACCAGGTATTGTGCTAGTAGTTGAGGATACAAATGAAGTGAATGAAATAAGCCCTACTCAGAAGGAGCTGACATTCTAACTGGGGAAGACAAAGAAAGACATGTTTTCATATATGCTGGTTAGATATAAAGAGAATAACTACAATATAGGTGAATACAAGGTAGGGAGAGAGGGCACTAGTACGTGAAAGGAGTCAGGGGCTTGACCTGGGTCTTGGAGAAGAAAAGGACTATATGAGGCAGAGGGGAGAGAGGAGTCCTGCACAAGCATGGGGGAAAGCCAGGGTAAAGGCATGGCAATGGGAGGCACAGTGTCATTTGTGTGAGGAACAGCTAAGAAGGCCAATTTGGTTAGACTGGAGAATCATGTACCATGATTCTAGAAACACAGATTTGGTGCAGGTTATTTAAGGCCTTTGAAAACTACACAGAAGAGTTTATATTTTATCTTAGAGACAATAGAGAGCCCTTAAAGATTGCTCAGTAGCATAGTGACCTGATCATATATACAACCTAAGGAAAATCACCTTAGCAGATGTGTGAAAGAAAAGACTGGAGAAGAGAGAGTCTTGAGGCAGGGACACCATGATATGACAAGGGCCTGCACTAAAAGGATGGTTGTGTATATACAGAAGGGGGTGGATGAGAGGGAGTTGTGAAGGGAGGAATGGAAAGCCTTGTCAACTAACTGGAAATGTGGAGTAAGGGAGAGTGAGGATTCAAGGAGAACATTGAGATTATTAACCTGGAAGGCTCAGAAGAATGGTTCCTTTCAGTTCTATAATTTAAGGTGATACGTCTCTAAAATATTCTCCCTATCCACCATATCTACACAACATGGTATTTTATACAAAGTATGCACCCTATGAACAGGGTTCACACATACTGTTCACATATTTTCAACTGTTATTAAGAAGTTTAGCCTGTGGACATATGATGCTGTATTAGCTTAAGTCCAATCCATGCTCTGCATGGCTCAATGGTTAATGTCATTAATCAGTTCTACTGAGGGACAGTGATAGTGATAGTGATAAGGGCTGGTGTGATTTCACTGGTATAAAGAACTTTCAGGTGAAGAAATTCCCTGTACTAATACAGGAAGGCAACTGCTCTACAATTTATATGTAGTCTTAGAGAGTTCACTAGGGCACTGAGAGGGTGCCAAGGTGATACAGCCAGGACAGGTCAGAGGCAGGCCTTAAATCCAGGTCGTCCTTTTTTCTTTGACATTTTATTCACTACACCCGTGCTGTCTCTAGTTTTACACATATGCACACATGTGTGTGCGTACAAACACATATGTGATAATGATGCAGGTATATACATATATACATAAATACATATATACACATACATGTATATGTATACACACATACATATATACAAATAGACACATATGTGGATGAGAGACAGAGAGAGACATACACACAGATGAAGGAGAAAGAATGGAGGGGAAGAGTGGAAGGGGGAAGAGAAAAGGAAGGGGGAAGGGAATGGAAGGGAGAAAGTATAGGAGAAAAAGATAGAGGAAGAGGAGAAGAAGGAGGAAGAATTGTGGTACAAACTTTTAGTTTTTTTTATTTCTGGCCAGAGCTGCTTTTAGGAGAAAGAATTCACAAATCTAGAAGATCTCTACCCCCAAAACATGTTTAGTAGTACTTTTTATGGTAACAAAGAACTGGAAACAAAAGTAGATGCCCAATGATTAGAGAAATGACTAAAAAAATTCTGGTATGTGAATGTAATAGAATATTAATGCCCCATAAGAAACAAAGAACATGGTGAATATAGAGAAGCATGGAAAGGCTTCCATGAGCTGAGACAAAATGAAGTAAGCACAGCATGAAAAATAATGTTTATAAGGATTGCAATGGTGTGAGTGCAAAAAACAACCACCACAGAACAACAGAAAATGCAGGTTGCAAAATTACAAAGAATAAGCTTCACACCAAAGAAGAAAAAATACCTTCCCCCTCTCATTTGCCAAGATAGGAAGGTACACTATGTGCGGGGAACACTGCATACAATGTCATTTTTTTCCCTATACTTTGATTGGTTTTGCTTGTTTTCCCCCTTTTCTTTAAAAAAAAAACTATGATGAAGGATGGCTCTCTGGAGGAGGAAGGGGAAAAGATACAAGGGAAAATCTACAAAGGTAAAAACAAATATATCAGTAAGTAAATAAATAAATATATATATACATATATGTCTAAAATATTTCAAATTTTAGTTATTTACCTTTTGATAAATGGGTGGCTATTTGAAACCAATTTCCCTAGGCATAAGGAAGAAGAAAAAAAGGGTGGGGAAAGTTCCTAAAATTAAGTCCCTTCTCGGTCATTTACCTATACCCTCTTGGGGCTTATATTGTTAGGGTCATGATTTTATGTCCACAATAATATAACAATAACAATGGCAATAAGGCCAGCATTTAAATAGAGCTTTTAAGGTATGCAAAAACTGTAAATATATATATATGTATATGAATGATAGGAGAAACTTTTATAAATTAATTTGATATTATATTAGCAGTTACAGAACGTCTTCAAAATGAAGCTGTCTCTGGTTGGAAACTTGTGAAGATTGTATTTGGGGCTAAACCTAGTATAAATACTTTCATTAAAAAAGTCATTTCCTTTGTCATATTCAAAGATTATAGGCTGCCCAAATGTTTACTCAGAGACAGAAGAAAAAAAACATGGCAATTAAAAAGGCCTCACATCTAGTATTGTTGAAGCCTAAATCTATCATAGTAAGCCTCAAAGCCCTCATTTCTGCCTGTGTTTAGTCCGGGAAGACTCACAGTAAACAAGATTCCTAGGGAAGAAAGCCAACAATGGCATAATTAAATTCATGAACATCTCACAGCAAAATCAAAAACAGAATGTCACTGAGACCTCACTAATACAACAATACATTACGAAAGAATACCAACTTTTAGTGCAAATACAAGCACGTTGAATGTGCCTCTGGGAAGCAAAAGCGCCAAAAGAAATTCTAAGTGGAGAATTGTACTCCCTCAATAGCTGGTTTCAGAACAAATTGAAGGAAGTAGCAATTAAATGATCCAGGGTTTCTTCAGCATGGATATCTCCTACCAAAGCCAGCTACAAATTCTCTATGACCTAGGAGATAGTCTTTGAGAGCTACCATGGCCATAAAATCATCCCCCTTGCATCTAGCCCCTGTGGACAAGCCTCTCTGCCTTGGCAAGGCTGGTACTTAGATGACAGACAAAAGTCAATCCATATTCAACACAGGACCATACTCAAAACTCTTCTAGGCTGGTAGGGCATTCCAGAGCTTGCACTTTGCTGGTATGACCTAATAGAGCTAAGGGCTTCTTCTACATCAAGATGAAGAATTGGGGGGCAGCTAGGTGGCGCAGTGGATAGAGCACCAGCCCTGAAGTCAGGAGGACCTGAGTTCAAATGCGGCCTCAGACCCAACACTTGATACATACTAGCTGCATGACCTTGTCACTTAACCCCGACTGCCTCACTAAAAAAGATGAAGAATTGGAGGAGGACTAAAGTAGAAGGGTAGTAGTTTCAGACTTAGGGAACTAAAGAGGGCCTGGAATATGAAGTCCTAGGAACTCACAGAACCCCAAGTAAAAGAGCAGACACAATTTGGAGTTGCTGAAACAGGGTTTGATGGTCTCTTTAGGCACCTTAGGACTACACAATGTATACGAGTGTATACCAACAGGCCTAAAGCAAGAGAAGAAAAATAAAGGAAGAAAGAGGAATGAAGAAGGGAGACAGAGAAGAAGTGAAAACAAAAAAAGAAAAGTGTATATGGTAACTTGTAATAGAATAAATTTATGCATGATAGGTTAGCCATAGGTCTTTAAGGTAGATATTCCTAACCTCTTGTGTTTGACAGATTTCCTTCCTCCAAGAGAATGGGTTACTGAGAAAAAGCATAAATAAATAGTTCTCAAAACATCTCTCAAGTATCAGTATGAGAGAGAGAATACTGAATTAAGACACTAATTAAGACACTAGTAAATAAAGAGCCAGACTTGGAATAAAAAAGACCTGAGTTTGAATCTTGCCTCAGATTCATAGTAGCTGTGTGACCCTGGTCAAGTCACTTTAGAGCTGCCTGCCTCAGTTTCCTGATCTGTAAAATGGGGATGGTAACATCTAACAGGTTTGCTGTGAGGATCAAATGAAATGATATATGTAAAGTGTTTTGCAAACCTTAAAAGTATCATATAAATACTAGCTATCATCATTACTTCTTTTTCAAAGAGGCTCAAGCTATCTTAATAGAAGAAAAAAGTGAAACCAAAATAAAAAAGTATCTTTAGCTCCTGCAATCTGGCCTCTTGAAAGAATATTGTGCTAACAATTACAAATTAATTCAATTCAAGAAACGTGTATTGAGCACCTATATCATTTACAATGGACTGTGCTATGCACTAAAGATACAAAGTGAAGTAAGACCGTTCCCTGCGGTTACAGAGTTTACAATTCATGGGGAATTGAGGTGGGAAATAAGACACTCGAGGTTCAAGAAGAATTCTGAGAAATCTGAAAAGGAAGAGATCATTTCCAATTTTGGAGGGGTGGACTGGGGTAAGAAGATCATCAGGAAAAGCCTTATAAAGGAGATAGTACCAGTTAGAATGTAAGCTCCCTGAGGGCAGGGTCTGCTTTCACTTTTGTTTCGATATTCCCCAAAGTTTAGCACAGAGCTGTATACACAGCAGGTATTTAATAAATGTTTATTGAATTGAATTGAATCAATTGAGTGATTGAAATTGAATTGATTAAAAGAAAGGAGGGATTTCAACAGAGTTGGGGGGGGGAGTCTATTCCAGATATGGGAGATGAGAAAAGCCAAGGAGGAATATGAGTTTTGGCTCAAAAACCATTTGACTGGAACATGGAGTGCGTAAAGTACGACAGTTTGACATATGGCTAGACAGGATGAGTTGGAGCCAGACTGTCCTACAGGCTTTAAAATACCAGGCTAAGGAGCCTGTACTTTATTCAGTAGACAATAGGGAGCTATGGAACGTTTTTGAGTAAAGAAGTAAAATGATCAGAGTGGTTGTCCTCTGAAAATTACTTTGACAGGGATTTGAAGGCTGGATTAGAGAAGGAAGAAAAAGGGAGGGAGAAAGATCCATTAGAAGACTATTTCAACATAAGAAAAATGCCTAAACTGATGTCATTATAATGGGAATAGAAAGAGATTACTTAACTTCTCTGAACCTCTTTTTCTGCATCTTCAAGATGGCGTTGGAGGGTTGACCCCATGGCCTCTAAAATCCCTTCTACCTCTAAATCTCTGATCCTATGATCCTATGATCCTGGGACATGGCCTTGAGACCAGAAACCAGAAACTTGTTGATGAACACTTGTTGAGTATCTTATAACACTACAGTTTTGTGTTTTAGTTAGACTAAATAACCTTTGAGGCTCCCTTGCAGCTCTCAAATTCTGTGATTCTGTGAAACCCCTATTTACCAGGCAGTATAGTCTCCTTCGCTTTCCTCCAATAGCAGAAAGGCCGCTCCAAGACCACAAGGGCCTAGGGAGCTGGGACCCTACAGCGTGGATTCTTAACCTGAAGTCCATGGACTCCCTGGAAGTCTAGGAACAGATTTCACAGAGGGTTTGTAAACTTGGAACTTTTAATATTTTGATAACTATATTTCAATATAATTGGTTTCCTTTGGAGTCCTATGTATTTTATTTCACACATGTAAAAACATTAGCCTGAGAACAGACCTATAGGTTTCATCAGGTTTCTGAAAGGGTTCATAAGACAAAAATCATTAAGGACCACTGCTCTATAAGTCACTAGAACATTAACTACAGTAGATTTGACAAAACTGGTTTCTACATGGAGGAGGCTTGGATAGGCATGTGAATAGTTTGGCCCCAAAGTACACAATGATCTATCTGGTAGGTCACTATGAATTTACAAACTATAAATATGCCAGCCAGTTTACTAGCATACATTTGATACAGAAAGCAATAAGAATGGTTGCTTTCTTTGACTTAGCTGCCAGATTTTGGATTATTAGTTTTTTTTTTTTAAGGAAACAAATAATTTCCTAAGTAAAGATCAAAACTAATGTAAGTTTCAGTTATTTTTACAATGGTGAAAAACCAAACCAAAAAAGCCCCAACCCAACGTTGGAAACCACTGAGCAGGGAGAAGCAGCACCAGGATTCCAGGACCTAATTAGCTCTTTCCTGGCATTTACTACAATTTTCAAAATGTTTTCCAGCTCTTGCTAGGGTGTGACAATGCCAAACCATGAAAGTCCCTTCTCACAGAAACAAAATCAACTTTCCTCAGGATGCTCACAATGAAAATAATTCACTTCACTAAACTTTAAAGCCATGATGTAGCAGAAAAATACTAAATCAACTGTTACTTTATTTTTTCTTCCTTTAAAAGAAGAAAATTGTTTTTTTTTTTAATTTCCTTCTAGATGCTGGAATTACAGATGTGGCTTCACCCTCTTTCGACTTCACTTTGTAAGCAAAAGCAATGAAAGAAACCCATTTGCCACAGAAAGAGACCTTTTTGTCCTTTGAATTTTTGGTGTGAAGCTTCATTGGTCTTATGGCATTTCAAGTGTTTTGTTTTAGGTAGGACTTATTATTCCATTGGCATAGCTAACTCCCAATGAAGAAACTCCTTCTACCAATGCAGGTTAGCACCTTCTCTGAAACTTAGAGTCTAGAACTGAGGTGTCAAAATCACAGCCTCCTGACCACCAGAACCAGATTAAAAGGTAATTGGGAAATGTCTAACAAAATAAATAAAAATGCAGTAAAATACAGACAATGCCAATTTGTAGTTTTCTAAGTCAATATGCTGCTACTGGGATCCTTTCTACTTGAGTATGACACCACTGCTCTAGAACATTGAAAAGCGAAATAATTTGCCCAGGGTCGCACAACCAGTATGTTTCTGACTCAGATGCCAGCTCCCTATCCACAAAGCCAAGGTACCTCTTTTAATTTTAGAAGTCTGAGGAATTCGGCAAATATCCTTAGTCTCCATTGTATTCCTGTATGTGTGGAACAATCAGAACATCATATTTTTACTATTAAATCAAAACAGCAAATATTTACAGAGCACACTCTGTGTACTGGGCACTATGGAGGACATGAAGGCCTTCTTCCCTTAAGGAATTTATGGTCTAGGTAGGGTGGCAAGATTTAAATGATGAAAAGTTAAATAACAAAACAAGAAAATGTCAAAAGGCAGAACAGAATGGACAAATGAGTGGCCTAGACAATAAATGCAATCATTTCAGAGGGACTTTACATAAAGGTCTTTAACAAGAAGCCCACAATTTTAAGGATAATTGTGTTAGTCAACAAGAGCTTTAAAACCTATACAAACACATAAGCCTATATATGAACTCATGAAGAATCTAGGTTTTGTGTCGGGTCTTCTTGGTGGAGAAGCTCTACTGATCAATTCAGATGGGGAATTTGTTTTTATCTTAGTGGCCTTGGGCACTAAAAGGTTAAATGACCTACTCCTAGTCACATTGCAAGAGAGGATTCTGAGGAAATGGCGGAATAGGTCAGAAAACTTCAGACTCCCCAAATTTCCTCCACAAAAAAAGACAGAACATTGCCTCAAAGTGAAGTAGACTACCAGAAACAAGTCAGGGTAAAGCAGTTGTCTTCCTAAGACAATTTGAGAAGACTCCAGGAAAGTCTGGACCTTCAAGGGTAGAGGGTTGGCCTAAGTGAAGTGCAAACAACTCCAGGCTGACTCTACTGAATCCACAAATAACAAACCCAGGAGCTGCTGGGTGGGGAGGCAGCCTCAGCCCAGGAACTTTCACCTCATGGACAGTGTGGGGGTCAGACAGCTGAGTAGGAGAAAATGGAGGGGTCCCTCAATTCCACTGGGAAGGAAGGCAAGCACAGCTGTGCTGACTAGATGTGGTCTGGGGCACTTGCAGGAGAGCAAAGTCCCTGGTTTCAGTTCCAGAGTAGAGAGGACAGTTGAAGTTTGCAGCCAACTGAGGGACTACAGGAAGCAAGAGTGGTTTCCCAGTGCCCAAGGTTAGGCCCCAGGATAGAGCTCAGAAAATAGCAGTAAGAAGGACCTGAGGTTTGGGACATCATACTCCACACCTCAGGTCTAGAACTTGATTAAAATAATAAGCTGTTAAAAACAAAATATAAATATAAATGAGTAAGCAAAGGAGAAAGAACCCAACCATAGATAGCAACTATGGGGATAGAGAAGATCTGGGTTCATATTCAGAGGAGCTAAAAAATTCAGTGGAGCTAAAAAAGTCACTCTTTTTTTCAATGAGAAATGTCAAATGGTCACAAGCCCCAAAAGAGTTCTTGGAAGAACTTAAAAAGGCTTTAAAAAATCAAATGAAAGACATTGAGGAAAAATTAGAGGAAAAAAAAGCAATCCAAGAAAATCAGGAAATTATGAAAAGAAAGTCAACCAACTAGAAATAGATAATCAAAAACTTAAGGAAGAAAATAATTCTTTGAAAACTGGAATTGGGTGGGGGCAGCTAGGTGGCACAGTGGGTAGAGCAACCAGCCCTGAAGTTAGGAGGACCTGAGTTCAAATTCGGCCACAGACCAAACTCTTGACATTTACTAACTGTGTGACCCTGGTCAAGTCACTTAAACCCAATTGCCTAAAAAAAAAAAACAAAAAAAACTGGAATTGGGCAAGGGGAAGCTAATGACATTATAAGACAGCAAAAAAAATAAAACAAAACCATAAGTATAAAAAAATAGAAGAGAATATGAAATATCTCATCAGGAAAATAACTGATCTGGAGAACAAATCAAAGAGAGACAATATAAGAATAGTTGGACTAACTGAAAGTTATGATCAAGAAAAAGAACCTTGATACAATGTTACAAGAAATTATTAAGCAAAATTGCCCTGAAGTTCTAGAACAAGAAGGTAATGCAGAAATAGGAAAAAAATCCACCAATCACCATCTGAAAGAGACCTCAGGAGGAAAACTTACAGGAACATCATAGCCAAATTTCAAAGCTCCCAGGTTAAGGAGAAAATGTTGCAAGCAATAAGAAAAAAAAAATGTTGACTTGTAAAATGGATAATTTTGATTATTTTAAATTAAAATTTTTTAGTATAAATAAAACCAATGTAATCAAGATTAGGAGGAAAGCAGAAAATTGGGGGGAAAATTCATAGACAATCTCTCAGATAGGAAATGATTGTGATGGAATATTGCTGTGATATAAGAAATAATGAGTTGGTTGATTTAGAAAAACATGGAAAGACTTGGACTTATGAAGGAAGATGCTCTCCACCTCCAGAGAAACAGAGGACAAGTGAAATATGTATAGTAGATCTTACATACATGTATATGTATGTATATGTATATATGTTTATAGGCATGTATATACATGCATATATACATACATATATATATATATTAGTGTTTAACTGCAGCCTTCTCTAGGGTGGTGTAGCAAGGAAGGGAGAAAAAAAAGTTTTTTTTTTTTTAAATACAGAGCAGAGAATAAAAGAAAACCTAGAAGGAAGCACAGAAAAGCTGGGTTGCTTTGAAAATAATGTGTAGGATTTATTGCATAGGTTTTCGTGAAATGGAAATTCATTGTTTTATACTGAATCATCTCTTATGTTCTGCTCTGTACATGGAAATGTTCTTTTTTTCTTTTCTCGTTTTGTATTTAAGTTTAAAATGAATGGGTAAAAAAATCACAGTGCTGTAATGTGTCAAAGGCAGAATGTGTATCTAAATCCTCCAAGGCAGGTTTTCTATTTACTATGAAATACTGCCTCTAATATTGATTTATTTGCCTAACACACTATAGGGGCTTAATAAATGCATATATAGACACCTATATATTTGAGGAAAGTTTCTTTCTAATTTGTACAGTTTATGTAAAAAAATTTTAAAAATAGGATTAAAGGGGGATAGTCATTTGAAATGTAACAAATCAATTGATAACTTGTTGTTTGCCGGCCTCAAAAATATACAAAATCATGAAGACAGACGAACAATAAAACTGTGAGATATAGAACATTACAAACACTCAGTACTCAAATTAAGCATTAATATCAAATGGTCCAAATGCATATCTGTTCCAACACAGTTAAGCATGCATGGCTAAGTGTTTTCTGAATCCAGACTGAAGATGTGGATATAGAGAAGGCAGAAGAAAGAGATAGATAGCAGGTAAGGCAATTCAGATTTTAGATGGCACTCACCTCTGGCTCACAGAACATTACTTTATCTGATTACTAAATCTCACTGCTTCACAGCTTTTATTAAAAACTTGAAAAGCACCACTGCTAAACAAAGTTATTATAGCAAATACAAATACAGCTATGTTAAGGTACTTGCCACTGGAATTCACATGAATTTAGAAGGAAAAAAAGCTACATGCTTCAAGAACTTCGAAGAGATTTTATGAATCACATTTTTACTTGTTTTATTTTCTCTTTTACTCTTATCCTAAGAAAGGTCTTAGTAAAATTTGTAAGCATATAATCTTGAATTTTCTTTAACTGAGCAAACATTGAATACGTTGCACAAATAATTACATACTCAAAAGTCTGAGTCAGGAAGAAAGACATAACATAACCATGCCTATTTCATACCAAGAAAAGCCAAGTACATTTGTAAATCTCTGTGGACTGTACAATGGGATCATTCACCAGATATCTTTTGTAGACTGAGAAGCAGTTTGAAAATCACAGATCCAGCAGCCTATCCCTTTCTTCACCAGATTGCATGATGACCATTTTCAGCTAATGTAATATTAGAAATTTTCTGTTCCCAAACCAGACAATCATGACAGAGTTAACCAGTTTTAGGAGAAAAGTCATAAATGCAGTATATGAAATATTGGGTATCCCTAAAGTCTTAGTGCAGTTTTAATCATTTTTTTTTTAGATTACAGACAATTAATCTAAATGTTGGGGTAGCCAGATGGTACAGTGGATAGAGCACTGGGCCTGGAGTCAGGAAGACCTGAGTTCAAATACAGTCTGAGATATTTACTAGCTATATGACTTTGGGCAAGTCACTATGTTTGCCTCAGTTTCCTCATCTGTAAAATGGGGATAATAATAGCACCTCCCTCCCAGGGTTGTTGAAAAGGTCAAATGAGATATTTATAAAGTGTTTACATATGCTATTTAAATGCTAGTTATTATTATCAGTGGCTCAAAACTACACAAAGACTTTTGGGACACCCTAGGCACAATGGATTAAGCCACACTTCAGGTCTGTAGTTTGTAGGTACTGGTTACTTACTGCTTTTGTTGGAGAACCAGTTCCCGGTATACTTGTCTCTATGAAATATTTCCTAAGGAGATGTTTACTTAGATCAGGACTATCCATCAGAATGTATGAACAGAAGAAGGCCCCATGACGAATCAGAAATATAGCAATATCCTCATTCCCTAAAGAAGAGGTAAAAAAAAGAAAGAAAGCTGAGGGTTCAGTCTCTCTCTCTCTCTCTCTCTCTCTCTCTCTTTTTTAGAAACCATAAGGAACTGATCATTACCAATGGTGGGGAATTCAACATGTGAAAGAGGAACTAAGAAAAAATTTGCTCTGGTTTAACGTCTCTCTGTATATTACTTCCCCTGAAACATCAAGATCCTATCAGTGACAGAATTTTGTGGGATTTGTTATTTGGGTACCTTATAACAATGCTCCCATGTAAAAAGAATTCTTTGTGTTTCTGTATTTCCCCAAGTGCAAAGGAGGAGTCAAAGAGAAGGATGAAGAGAACAAGGAAGAGAGAGTGAGAGATAGAGACAGAGACAGAAAGAGAGAGCTAGAGAGAGATATACTTAAATATAATAACATGCTTGGAAACAGAGGAGGGAAAACTGGTTATAGATGCCTTCATTTGGAGGAAGCTCTGAGAACATAGGAGATTGTGGTTACTCTATGGACATGGTTCCACATCCACTAACAACTTCAATTGTTGTTAACAACTTAGAAGAAACAACAGCCCCAAATCATTACATACCTGACTTGATAGCTGCATAGAGTGGTAACCTTATAATGACTGGAAATTCATTCTTCCTTACTGCGTAGCTCTCTGGGTCAGCACTGTAAGTAAGTACTAGGAGTTTAACTACATCCAAGTGTCCTTGTTGGCAGGCGATGGCTAGCATCCAATTCAGCAGTCGTTGTTTGCTGCATGGACCTAGCAAGGCAATTAAACAAAAAAGCCAAAACACATTAAATAGTCCCATTCAATTTGATCACCATGACCCTTTCATTTTGGCTGCTGATAAATATAAGCCCTGATTTAATTGGAAGATACTTGCATCAAGTTGATAACATTTGGCGGGAGTGTGGGGGGGAATAGATGGTTCTTCTTTTAAGTACCCTGATACTCTCTCAATTCTCTGTAATTATAACTGACATTCAGAAATCTTTAGGAGCTACTCCTTGAAATAACCATCACTGCCCACTTTACTCGAGCATGAAAGCTATTTAGCAAACACACTGAATGAACAGAGACTGAGTGGGTTGTAGTGCGGCAATATCCTCAAGTTCAAACTAGCATGACAGCTTTTTTTTTTTTTGGTCCAATCTCCATGGAAATTACCTCATTCTTTGCAAGTACCCTTAGCAACCTTCATCATAACATCATCTCATTTCCAGAGCCTCAAGGAAAAAAAAGTCTGAAAAGCCATGGTTACTAAAGAGTTTCCAAACCTTACCAGAACCAACCTTCTTTTCTTAAAATAGGAAGTTTACCTGAAAACTAGAAAGGCTTGAAAAATGAATCATATGACATATGATATACAAAACTGAATGAATAATATTTCTTATGGGCTACCTAATTGCTAACTAAATTTCCACAGTTTCAAGTTTAGCCATGTCCAGGCTGGATTGAAGAGAAGTCAATTAAAAAGTGTTCCCTGGTCATACGGCCAGGGCAAAATTTAGTACACTCTAAATCCCAAAGTAAGATGGCCCACTAGTCTAGATACATCTTCTTCCTTCCCACTCTTCAGTTAATCTCTATTTGGTAACAGGGAGTGGTTAATTACAGATTTATATAATTCAGCAAAGTAACCCTCAGCAAGACAGCTGATCCAGCAGAAAATGGGAAAAAAGACTCCTTTCTGCAGCTCCAGAAAATCATTTCGAGTTACATCAGCATTCCCTCCTAGCCCATCAGTTGGCCTAGCAGAGAGGTAAAGAAAGGAATCTTGGGGCAGCTAGGTGGTGTAGTGGATAGAGCACCTGCCCTGAAGTCAGGAGGACCTGAGTTCAAATCCAGCCTCAGACACTGACACTTACTAGCTGTGTGACCCTGAGAAAGTCACTTAACCCCAACTGCCTTGAAAAAGAAAAGGAAAAGAAAGAGAAAGGAATCTTGCCAGGATCCTCCCTACTCCTAGCCTAGAGAGGATGTTAGGATAGCCTTGAGGGACACCATTGGAATTAATCAGTGCTGTGGTTGTCATTAGCAGGTCTAAGGTATAGGCAAGGAGAGGAGAGTGAAAAGAATAGTAAAAAGCCAGTGAAGAGAGTGCTAGGAATAAAGAAAAAGAGAAAGAAAGTGCTGTATGTAGTAGACATAATGATAAATATTTGAATTGAATTTTTAGTGTACCCAGGCATCACCATCATCATACACCCCAGTACAATAAGCATTGCCCCAAATGAGCTTGTGGTTCTTCCAAGGGGTTCTATGGGGCCTGATCTGAAAGATTCCCCTAAGTTAAGGAGCAAGGATAAATCTAATCCAACCCAACTAGCATTTATTAAGAGCTACCAGGGATAAAAAGACAAAATAAAAAGTAGTTAGTCCTTAGAGGGTTCTCAATAGGTTATGGCTTGGCTCAGTCTTCTTTGAGTGAATCCAAACCTCATGGAGTGCTGATACCAATCTGCCCTCTATCCCTTACTCAGAAATCTTCTAGATAAGTGGAATTGTCTGAGGATGAGGGAAAACCTCTTAGCAAAACTTGAAAGTGGATCTGGGATTGATTCCAGTACAGAGCCCAAGGCATAGGACACTATTCCGAGGACAAAACCCCTATTCCATCAGACAGAGACATATGGGCATAAAACATATCAAGTTGATGCTTTGTCACTATAACTTGTTTGGGCAATGGAAACACCTCCCTCTTTAAGAAAGCAGGGGTGGTAGAAAACAGATCTTCTCCACTTTTTTGTTGATTACATTTTGGCTACAAGAAAAAAATCACTCCTAGCACTTAGGAAATGGACTGGAGGAAGGAAGATTTAAGTTCAAATCCTACCTTATATAATTACTAGCTGTATGACCCTGGGCAAATCACTTAAAATCTCTCAGCCTCTATTTACTTATCTGTAAAGTAGAGATCATAATAGCACCTATCTCATAGGGTTGTGGTGAAAATCAAATGAAAATAACATAAATTACATATGTAATGCTTTGCAAATGTTAAAGCACCATGTGAATGCTAGTGATAATTTTTACAGCACCATCATTTTGGCTATGGTCCCAACTGTGGTTTTCTACTATCATCACAATAGCTTATCATTTTGCACAACAATTTACAATTACAAAATGCTTTATGCACGTAATCTCATATTAATCTTAGTCCTTGACCACAGGGTTTCAATAATAATGATAATAATAATAATAATAGCTAATCTTTATATAGTGTTTACTATGTTTCAGGCACCATGCTAAGGGCTTTACAATTATGATCTCATTTGATATCTTACATTAGTCCTCAATTTTTGTAAGTTAATGTCAGAAACGTGTCTAACTTTGCACTTTCCTTCAGAGGGGAGTTTTCACAAACAAGCTCTTTTTTACTTTGTTTTGCTAAGGGGGCTGGATTCCCTGAAACTTTCTAAATTTGAAGAGTTTGAAAAACCCCTTTAGAAAAACTACCTAATGATATCTGTAGCTTGCTGATGAATAATAATATCCATTCATAATCACCCTGTGAGGTTAGTGTTCCAAGTATTGACATCATTATTTTACATATGAGGAAATGGAGATTAACGAGTCAAAAGCATCAGCATCTGGATTTGAACCCAAATCTCTCCTAACTCCAAGTCCAATGCTTTTTCCATCACTCCACATTGAATATTCATACCAGTCCTTGAAAGTTTGCCAGTACACTGGGATGCAAAGCCATAGTATGTCTGGTAAATAGCTCCCAACCAACAACTTACCCAGTAAGGAATCCAGTAATTCTTTTACAACATCCATGTGCCCAAAATAAGCGGCCACCACAGCTGGATTATCATCATTCGGCTCCGTGGGTAACTCAACAAATTTTTCTTTGAGAAGGTACCTCACTGCTTCTAGATCTCCATAGGCCGCAGTGATGCTCAAAAGCTGGCACTGGGGAGAACATAGAGACACCTAAGCGCAAGTTTCCTCCTTAAAATCCTGAGGTTCTTTAAAATTCATCTCACAAACTGGACAACAACAATACACTGAGAAACAGGTTGGTTACAGTGGGTCAAGGACCCAGCAAGTGATTGCGAAAGGCGTGGAGTGGGGCTGGAGAAGTGTGGGCCCAGAGAATATTTGTCTCCCGGATGGGAGCCCCCGCCCAGACCTCTCATTTGGCAGATTAGGAAACTATAGTAGTGATGTGGACGTGGTTCACATTCACAAAAGAAATAAAATACCATCAAGGCTGGAACCCAGCGCTCTTTCCCACTATCCAGAACCTAGAAAGAGGCGCTGGATTTGGAGCATGAAACACATCTTAGGACTTCATTTCTTCACATGAGCTTCAAGATCTCTTCTAAGTCTAAATTCTATGACCTTGATCTTGTGATCCAGGGGAAATCAGCCATGAAGACATCTGTGAGGAGTTTTACTTTGCAATTACTTGAAATATTCTGAAGTCATATTATTAATGTGATTCACTTCACCATATATTTATTAAGTACCTATTCCGTAAAAACATAATGCTAAGTGGTAATTTAGAAACAAAGAATAGATAAAATTAGTTTCTGCCCTCACGGAACTTAAAATCTAGTAAAAATTTATAATGTATTCAGTGGATCTGACCCCTGGGCCAGACTAAAAGCAGAAAGCCCTGAATTTAGTGTTTTTCCTGAGCTACAGAGCTAAGTCCCATAACTTACAGAACTAAGTCACCGCATAGCAAAGATTCTGGGTTCAATCAATCACGAATGCACACACAGCAGTTTTCTCCATTACAAGTATCTTGGAAGCAAGCAAGTTACTGATTACTCCCTTTCTTTTCATTTATTATCTCACCCAAATCTATTCTAAATCTCATCTAAATTTGTTCCTGAAAGGTAGATGACAGTAGTATTTACCGGTTGCTTCCTCTTTGTCTTCCCAAGGAACACAGAGCAGAAATCAAAATTCCCCTTCTGTGGGTCTTAAGATAACGGAATTTCCCTCAGTCTAGAAAATTAGGTTATTGGCCTAGCATAAGTCTAAAAATGTGAGAGAAAGGTTTGATCTATGTATACAGACTAGGTGGCCCTTATTTTGTTTTGTTTGGGATGTGCTAGGAAGAATCTTCATCTTAATTTTTAAAAAGTCCCTCATACTAATCACTGTTGCCTGAAATTGAGATTTCCATTAGAGATTTCCATCATTTAATTTTGTTCTCCATTAAAATATAAATACTTTTGAAAGGACACTTACACATTAATCTTTCCAAGTATTTTATACCTTAGGAATAATGAAGGTATAAGACTGATTCCTAAGAACAGACTGTAAAGGGACTAGGTTTGAGAACTGGGAGCCCATGGGGTGGAGGAGAGAAGAATAATAAAAGTAGAGGTTAATGATACTCATCCTTCTTGACCTATCTCCTTGACATTGATATCCTCTTCTCTTCAAGTGTTTGTCACACTACTCTATCCTGGTTTTCTTCTTACCCTTCTGACTTATTCTCAGTTTCCGTTGCTGGATCCTCATTCAGGTCATGCACCCTTAAGGTGGGTGTCACCCAGAGTTCTGTCCTGGGCCCTTTTCTCTTTTCCTTCTATCTTATTTCATTTGGTGAGCTCATCAGCTGCCAAGATTTCAATTATAAATTCTGTGCTAATGATTCTCAGAGCTACTACTCCAGTACTAACTTCTCTCCTAACCACCTAACTCATGTCTCCAACTGCCTATTAGATATCTCAAACTGGATGCCCTGTAGACATTTTAAACTCAACATGTCCAAAACTGAATTCATTACCTCTCCTCCCTTCCAAGCTTCCTTACTACTGTCCAGTGCACCACCAGCCTCCAAGTCTCCCAGACTCAAAGCCTAGGTGTCATCTTTGAATCTTTATCTCATCTCCCATATCCTCTGTTGCCAAGGCCCATCTTTTTTACCTTCAAAAATCTCTCACATATGTCTCCTTTTCTCCTCTGACAATGTCACCACCCTCGTGCAAGTCCTCATCCCCTAACATCTGGACTATTTCAGTAGTCTACTGGTTGGCCTCCTTGCCTCATTTCTCCCCATTCCAGTCTATCCTTCACTCAACTGACAGATTAATCTTCCTAAAGCTCACGTTTGACCATGTCATTCCCCATTCAACCAACTCTAATGGCTCCCTATCACCTCCAGGATCAAATACAAAATGTTCTGTTTGACATTCAAAACCCCTCACAACCTAGCCCCCACCTACATTTCCAGTCTTCTTAAACTGTACTCCCCAACACATATCATTCGATCCAATGACAACGGCCTTCTTGCTATTCCTCAAAAAAGAACAAGACACTCCATCTCTTATCTCTGGGCATTTTAACTAGCTGTTACCTGTGCCTAAATTATTCTCCCTCCTCATCCCTGCCTCATGGCTTTCTCCAAGTCCTACATAAAATTTTATCTTCTATGAGAAGTCTTTCTTGATCCCCCTTAATGCTAGGGCCTTCCTTGCATTGATTATCTCCAATCTATCTGGTGTATATGTATATATATATTTATACACACACACACACACACACACACACACACACACATATATATTGCTTGTATCCAGTTGTTTTCTTCTTGTCTCCCTAGTAGATGGAGCTCCTTTGAGAGGAGGAACTGTCTTTCTTTGGATCCCCGTGCACAGTGTTTTGCACATAGTAGGTGCTTGGTAAATGCTTACTGACTGACTGGCTAAGTTGAAGACAAACTTGGCCAACTTTATACTTTTTCCTGAACCACTCCTAGTAAAAGAAGAGGAATGCTGTTGGTAGAAACACCCACTAGTGAACCTAACTCCCTACTTACAACCTATTGAACCCAGGTTCAGAAGTGGACCTCAGGGAGTAGTGGAAGCAAAGTTAACTTGGGATGAATTTTATTGTCTATTGTCAGCCCTAAAAGCAACAAAGAGGGGCGGAGCCAAGATGGTGGAGGGAAAGCAGTGACTTGTTTGAACTCTCCCCCAAACCCCTGCAAATACCTATAAAAAATGGCTCTAAACAAATTCTAAAGCAGCAGAACCCACAAAAAGACAGAGGGAAACAAATTTCCAGCCCAAGACAACCTGGATGGTTGATAGTAAACGTATATCATGCCAGTCGGGGAGAGGAGCACAGTTAAGTGTGGGCACGCAGGCCACAGCAACCCTGGAGTAGGCCTCAGAGGGCTGAATCTCAGGCAGCTGTGGCAGTTTCCAGACTTCTCAACCCACGAACGCCAAAGACAACTTGGAAGGTCAGTGGGAAAAGTCTGTGACTGCAGTGAGAGAGGAGCTAGGTCTTAGCTGCAAGTCTCGAGCGCGGCCCAGGGCCACGGCTGTTTCCTGAGCTCCCGGCCCACAGACTGAGGGGGAATCAAGTGGCTGATCAGAAGGGGATTGCAGGAATCTTTCTGCTGGTGCAGGATTCTCTTGCTTTGCCCGTGCTTGGAACTGGGTCACAGTTCTGGGTGGCAGTCCTGGGGCAAGGAGGAGTGCTGACATGTTGGAGTGCCTAGTGGTGGTGGAGAAGAAACACCTTGCCCCTTATCATAGCACCTTGGAAGAACTGAAAATTTACAAGTCCCTAGAAGTATCTCTGAAAACAACTATACAAACCCCTGAAGCTTGGGACAGTACATTCTCCACATTGGAAACAGACTTTTACCTTAACAAAGAATTTAAAACTCAAGTTATTGGCCAGGATCATGAGTAAGCAGCACAAAAAGAGTCAGACTATATTATCTTACTTTGGTGACAAAGAAGATCAAAACATACAACCAGAAGAAGACAACGAAGGCAAAGCTCCTAAATCCAAAGCCTCCAAGTAGAATATGAATCAGTCCCAGGCCTTGGAAGAGCTCAAAAGGGATTTTGAGAAGCAAGTAAGAGAAGTAGAGGAAAAACTGAGAGTGATGCTAAAGGAGGCCCAAAAAAATGCTGAAGAAAATAATGCCTTAAAAAATAGCCTAACCCAAATGGCAAAAGAGGTCCAAAAAGCCAATGAGGAGAAAAATGCCCTCAAAAGCAAAATTGGCCAAATGGAAAAGGAAGTCCAAAAGCTTACTGAAGAAAATACTTCCTTAAAAATTAGAATAGAGCAATTGGAAGCTAGTGACTTTATGAGAAATCAAGACACTGTAAAACAAATCCAAAAGAATGAAAAATTAGAAAACAATGTGAAATATCTCATTGGAAAAACAACTGACCTGGAAAATAGATCCAGGAGAAAAAATTTAAAAATTATTGGACTATCTGAAAGCCATGATCAAAAAAAGAGCCTAGACATCATCTTTCAAGAAATTATCCAGGAAAACTGCCCTGATATTTTAGAACCAGAGGGCAAAATAGAAATTGAAAGAATCCACCGATCTCCTCCTGAAAGAGATCCCCAAAGGAAAACTCCTAGGAATATTGTAGCCAAATTCCAGAGTTCCCAGGTCAAGGAGAAACTACTACAAGCAGCCAGAAAGAAACAATTCAAGTATTGTGGGAACACAATCAGGATAACACAAGATTTAGCTGCTTCTACATTAAGGGACCGCAGGGCATGGAATATAATATTCCGGAGGGCAAAGGAGATAGGATTACAACCAAGAATCACCTACCCAGGAAAACTGAGTATAATCCTGCAGGGGAAAAAATGGTCATTCAGTGAAATAGAGGACTTTCAAGCATTCTTGATGAAAAGACCAGAGCTGAATAGAAAATTTGTCTTTCAAATACAATACTCAAGTGGAACATGAAGAGGTAAACAGGAAAAAGAAAATCATAAGAGACTTATTAAGGTTGAACTGTTTACATTACTGCATGGAAAGATGATATTTGTAACTCATGAGACCTTTGTCAATATTAGGGCAGTTGGAGGGGAAAAAATTATATGTACGTATATGTAGATATAAATAGATAGATAGATAGATAGATAGATAGATAGATAGATAGATAGATAGATAGATAGATAGATAGAGGGCACAGGGTGAGTTGAAAATGAAGGGGTCATATCTGGATAATAAAATTAAGGGGTGAGAGAGGATTATACTAGAAGAAGGAGAAAGGGTAAGGTAGAACAGGGTAAACTATCTCACAAAAAAAACAGAAAAGAAAAGGCTCTTACAGTGGAGGGGAAATGGGGCAAGGTGACAGAGAATGAGTGAATCTTATTCTCATAGAATTTGACTTAAGGAGGGAATAATATACATACTCAATTGGGTATGGAAATCTGTCTTACCCTACAGGAAAATGGGGGGGGAGGGGACAAGAGAGTAGGGGGATGATAGAGAGGAGGGCAGATTGGGAAAGGGGGTAATCAGAAGCAAGTACTTCTAAGGAAGGTCAGGGTCAAAAGAAAGAATAGAATAAATGGGGGGGTGGGATAGGATTAAGGGAAATAGAGTTAGTTTTTCACAGCATGTCTACTATGGAAGTGTTTTGCATAACTGCACATATATTACCTATATTTAGTTGCTTGCCTTATCAAAGAGGGTGGGTGGGGAGGGACGAAGGGAGAGAATTTGGAACCCAAAGTTTTAAAAACACATGTTAAAAAAAATGTTTTCACATGCAACTGGGAAATAAGAAAATCCATCCTGCCCTACAGGAAAATTGAAGGGGAAGGGGATAAGAGAAGGGGGGGAGAGATAGAAGGGAAGGCAGACTAGGGGAAGGGATATTCAGAATGTATGCCATCTTGGGGTGTGGGATGGGGTGAAAATTTGGAACTCAAAATCTTGTGGAAGTAAATGTTGAAAACAAAAAAAAAATAAAAATTACCATAATATAAAAAAATAAAAAATTAAAAAATTAAAAAAGCAACAAAAAAATCACAAAATTTCAGAGAAAGGGATCTTATTGAAAAAGATTCTTCACTACATCACACTTCACAGGTGTTGTATAGGTGTTGCATAAAATCCATAGTCTTTGCTCTAAAAAAAAATTTTATTCTGAACCTAACAAATACCAACCAAAACAAACATTTCTATATACATGGTAGAACAAAAGAAGAGGATTGTACATAAAATTATAAATATCTAGTATGTAAGGCGTGATTTTCCTTTTAAGCTTATGATAAATTCAACACAGAACTTTCAAAACTGCCCTGCTTGTCTATGTTTCCTTCTGGACTTCTTTCTGTTTTCTCTTGTACATTTTTGGATGCTTCTCTTTATCTCTTTAAATGTTTCTCTATTCTCTCCAAAAAAAGAGAACTCTCTTTTCTTTCTTTTTTGGGGGCAAACCTATTGCTAGCCTCCTTCCCAACTCTTTTCAATTGAAAGAAGAAAAGAAACCTCTTATAATAAATATGCAGAGTTAAGCATAACAAATTCCCATATTGGCATGTCTAAAAATATATGTCTTATTCTTTACTTTGAGTTCATTATCGGTCTTCTGGAATTGTGAGTAGATATGGCTTATGAAATTATCACCCTGTGGTCAGTGTAGTGACAAGGCTCTGAATTTGGCTGGACTGGTCTGCTGATTGCGTAAAGCTATCTGGGGGAGAGGGAAGTGTGAGAATAGAGAAGTGCAATGAAGTTTTTTAATCCCACCTCCTTTCACTGGCGAACTTGAGACTCACGAATCTTGGTGTTCTGCTATTCTTTTAATGGAGGTGCAATTTAAAAAAAAATGAAAAGAGCACTAGACTTGGAGTCAGAGGAGCTGAGCTGTATCACTGCATGACTTTGTGGGCAAGCCACTTAACCAAGTCTGGGTCTCTTTCCTTATCTTTAAAACGAGAAGGCTGGACCAGATAACCTATAATGTTCCTTCTAGATCTAAATGACTGATTTGATGATTCTAAATATCAATATAACCTCAAACACATTGTTCTTTACACCAAGTTTTTCTGATTCGTCATCCTGGGTAAAAAAAAAATATATGATTTTCAGTGTTGCTCCAAAATTAGAGAGGATGTGTTTTAATCATCTCTGAGGAGCTCAGCAAATTTTACAACTTCTATTTCTAAATAAAGAGATTAGGTCAGCCAAACAGTGGAAATTTCTTCATCTGTTTTATTTTCCACTTCCACCGGGCCAATTAGGATGGTTATTTCTGATGATTTTGTCTTTTACCGAGGACAAGAGTGTAGTTGAGGGCAAAAGTGCATAAAACCGTGGTGTGTTGTATACAGCTAAATGACAAAAAATGGTTCCTGTCCTGCCACCTGCATATAGAGAATTTTAAAAAAAATAAAAATGTTTCATAAGGAGTGGAATAGGAAATGAAATCGCTAAATCTTAGAAGCAGAAATAACCATGTTTATCCCAAGTGATATGTAATTATAAAAACAACATAATGTGCATGCTGTCTAATGCAGGACCCAACAGTTCTGTAATCTATAACCCAAATTCTGGGAAAGCACTTGCATTAGCTGAGATGTTATTGTAATTGATTAAATGATTCACCACATGCAACAACCAGCAGTCTAGACCACAGATGATTCAGTGTTTAAAAGCTTGATTCTCTAAAGGTGGTAAGGAATATCATAATAGATAATATAGGCAGGAAAAAGCTAAAAGAATGAGTGGGCTGTAGGTTCAGGTGGACCCTGTGTGTCAGGGCCTGAGAAATTTCCAGAGATCTTTAGCCTGGAATGGGCAGTCTTGAAATTTAACAAACTCTAAGTCTTTTAGAGCCAAATGGGATTATATTCATCTTCGTGATCTAGTGGCGAACTTTACTTCCAAATGAGTAATCTCTCTCTGTCTCTCAAGTCAGCACAGGGAATATTTCCAACTGAATCTGGCAGCTTTTCTGCTTTCTTTTTCTTTGTCTAGAAATCTTTGTTAGATAAACATACTTTCAAATAGCAACAAGAAGTTAAAACCAGAGTTGCCACACTGATTGCCTTATGTTAAGATACAGATGGTATTCCTCCATAATCTGACTCCAACTTTCCTTTCTACGCTAATTCATGCCACTCCCCTTCATATTCTCTATGGTCCAAATGGTCTACTGAGCTTTCACCAACCTCAGCATTCTATCATCTCCTGTGTTTGTGCCATCACACAGTCTAACCCATATACCTTAGAAAGCGCTTCTTCCCTACCTCTTAGAATCCTTTCTTTCTTCAATGCTCAGTTGAGATGTCACCTCCCACATGACGCCTTTCCTAATCCCCCCAATAGTTAATATTCTTTTCCATCTGAAATAACGTGATATTTATGTAGCAGAATTCTCATTCCTCCCATTTCCACCCACACTAATAGGATGAAATCTACAGAGGGGTGGCTGATACTACAACTCAGTGTTTTAGGGGAAACCTTGTGAGGGGTTACAAGTCTAACATTATAGCACCTGAGCCTCCCACTGGCATGCTTCCCATTAATAGATCATTCCGCTGACTCAATTAACTCTTAACAAAGACCTGAACAAAAGGCAAAAGCAAGAACAATAACAAAACACATCATTCCCCTAAACCTAGGGGACACTCTTCCCCAGACACCCAGAGAACCCATGGAGAAAGGGGGATATAGACATAAAAAGTACCCTGGTAGTAAGGCACACATGTAAAGAATAAATGTGGTCAAAGCAACTCACAACTCTAAAATGATGGCCCCTGATCTTTTTTTTTCCCTCCATTGGGACTATCCTTAAAAAGTTCATTAATGAGTGTGGCATCTGTGTTAACCATCTGGCTCCACTGTTAAGTCAGGTTGCATTGCCTTGATGTTTGGGGAGGGGGGAGATAGAGGCAGGGCTGCACTCTTTCAAAAAGGGCACATATTATTAACCTAGGATTCGCAGAAGCTTCTCCATTTCAACTCTATTGGATGGGTTAAACAGACTTAATTTCTCACACAACAGAAGGGTTTAGCTTCCCTTTTCTTCCAGACAGTTTGGAGGTCTTTTCTTTGACCAACCTTCCTGATTCAGATCTGGCTTCTCTCTGTGAGAGGTCTGAATTATGATGTTTAACCAGTATGCTTACCAAATCCTCATCTATGCAGAATAAAACATAACCAGGCAATAGATATTTGCCCAATAATCACAAAATGGCACTGGTGTTCAGAGTTCCCCACTTTTTAACTCTAAATTCTCTTGTTGGTCTTACTCAAATGAACAGCTAGGGAACAAGACCTTGAGGCAATCTTTACCCTGGGCAAGTGCCATGGCTCTTTTTAAATCCAAGTCTCATATTTAATTTTGTATCTGCCCCTTTCAATCAGCAAAACTGCCAAAGTCTAAAAGATGTCTACTATATTCCAGAATCAGAAGGGAACTCAGAAGGCACCTAGTCCCACTTCTGATAATGTACTTTCTTTTAAAAAAGACTGTTACACTGTATTTTTGTTTATTGTGTTAAATATTTCCCAATTATATTTTTAAATATCCATCTTTTTAGTTCTAAATTCTCTCCCTCCCTAATACACCTTCCATTGAGAAGGCAAGCAATATGATGCCCTGATAATGCACTTTATTTGTGGCCTTGACTAAGTTTTCTCTCCCCTTCTTGGAAACTGGGTTTCCCCCAGCCCCCTTTCCCATCTTGCAATACCTCTCAGGTTTTTCACCATCTAAAGAAATCCTTGACAGTAGCTCAGCAATCATATCTGTGAGTTCTTTTAATACCCAAGAATATAAAAGTCATGTGGGCCAAGTGACTTGAACTCAAAGGCAGTTAGGTGCTCACTTGCAAACTCCCTACTACTCTAAGATATCAGCTCCTTCCTTAACCATTTTGGTTCTGTCCTTTTGAGTCCAAATATCATTTGCTGTGTCAGAGAAAACAGACAAAAAGGTAAGAATTGAGCAGTTTTCTGCCTTCTTCATCGTGTTATCATCATCCAATTCTCTGGCTAAGCAGGGGACCTATCCCTAACTTTGATCCTCTTCTTTTCCCAAATATAACTCACCCCCATCCTCAATTGCTCATTTTTGATATCCCTATACTATGCCTGCCTTTCTTCCCCTGTTTTATTTCATTGTGAGACAGAGCCATCTTGACCTTATCCTTATAGGACTGCCCCCATCTTCTGAAAGGATCTTCTAAAAGTCTAAATTGATTGGTAGCTCTTATGCATAGAAATTGGTTCATTTTTCCCCCTCAGACTTGTTTCTCTTTGAGTCTTTAAATTTAATTTTCCAGAGCTTCCCATTTCTGTTGGGCTGGCACACAGTAGGCATTTAATAAATGTTTATTGACTGACTGACTCCTCCTACAGAATTTTAGGCTATCATAGATTGATTCTACTTAACCTTTCTTTCCTCAAACCCTCTAAAATCTATTCTTCCAAAATCTAAGATGCATATGAGTCTGTTCCCAGATTTCTTCTCCTTTATCACAGACTCCAAGATGGAGTATCACTTCCCCTTCAAGGTTCTCACTTCTACCCCAGCAATCAGTTCTTCCTCATTGGTAATAATCAGTTCTAGAATAAATTTTTCCCTTTGTGCTGGCCACATTTTGAAGAATAATATTATCCATAAAGCAAGTTGAGAAATTATAAGTAGGTACGCTTTTGGCAGAGAGAAAATTTCAGCAGACATCCAAATAATCCCTCGTCACTATTATACTACTGGTTCAGTTACAGGTTTGTAATTGGTTTCCCAAAATCTTCATCCATTTCTTCTGTCTGTAGTATCCGCTGATGATAATATTACTTCTGCATCTACCTCAGCTGATCTTTACCCGAATGCTCACTACCATGCTAATCCCCTTTGGGTAGCAAATACAGCTTCTTAACATAAGCTATTACTGAGCCTTGTCTTTTATCTATCCTGTTTCTTTTGAAGAAAGTATACCTTTCCAGAGCCATCTTCCAGTCATGAATCTCATTCTACTAAGTCTCTAATATGTACAAGTTCAAATTTACTCTTTTGTGTTAGGATCTCTAACTCATTCTTGTTATCTTTGTGCATTTATATATAGGTATCTAAAGCTATGGAAAGTTTTACTGTTGGATTCTTTCTTGACTTTCTCCTGTGAATTTTTTTGGGTGTAGGTACTGCTGTTCTTCTTCTTATATTGTATCTAATCTCTTGATGGATAAATATAGGTGGTTTTCTCCCTCCACTCAGCTTTTGAATTGAAATTCCTTTCAATTTCACTTACAAGACCCTAAGCAAGATAGCAAATCTCTTTAGTGGTATCACATCAACCAATAACAGGCCTCAGCACCCCTTGGCAGGGAGGTCCCAGGCACTACTACTCATCTCTTCTTCCTCTGAACCTGAGTGACTGTTTTTCTATCTGACAGCCCCTGTAGATAGATGTCACCACTGGGAAGACAAGCAGCTGCTTCTTCTTCAGAGAATGCAACTCCTTCCTCTTTGGCAAGAGCCTTCTATCAGCTTCTTAGAAGAAGCTACTCCGAGGACACTACTCTGAGTGTCCAGTGATCCTTTTTCCCCTTTGCTTTCTCTACATATCATTCTCTTGCCCTTCAACTTCCTGACACAATCAAGATTCCCTAATCTGTCTCTTCAGATCCTTTTCTCACTAAGTTTTCACTTTGAAATCCTTCTTCGTCATGAATAAGGACTTTAATCCTGCCTCCCCAACTAACTTGTATGTTTCATAAGGACAGGAAATATGAATTATTCCTCTATTTATCCCCAGCACCTTACTTTTTTTAAGAAAACACTTTTATTCTTCCATATGACCTAGAGAAGGAAGAAGTATTCTCACCTCTTCTGAGAGACCAAGTATGTTTTTTGAGTAGAGGCTCCTTGGACATGGCAGTAGTACAAAACCCTTGCACTCAGTCTGGCTCACTTCTTGGGTACATGAATGTAAGAATATAAGTTCCTTGGGGGAGGAGCTATTTTCTTTCTATCTTTATATTCCTGGCCCATTGCACAACACATGAAATGAGCATTTAATACATGATTAATTAAGTTGAATACCCATTGTCACAGTTCAAAGTGTCACTTTTAGCTAAACTCAAAAACTGAAACAAGTACAGTTTAGGAGGCAAACTAAGCCAGGCTCCTCACTATGTTACTTGAGTAGATGGCATGCTATATACACTGACACCTGAGGACTTTCCCTGCCTACTGTGCCTCCTTGTTCTTTATGTATCTAAGTCCTGCCCTTTTGCGAAGGCACACCTCTTCTATAAAATCTTTCTCGACTCATCCTGCTGTGGTCAAGAATAATGGAGTAAATGAGCAAGCAGACTTCAGAAAAACCTGGAAAGACTTGAATGAACTGATACTGAGTGAAGTGAGCAGAACCAGGAGAACATTGTACACAGTAACAGCCACAACGTGCAATGACTAACTTTGGTAGACTTATCTCTTCTTAGCAATGCAAGGATCCAAGACAACTCCAAAGGACTCATGATGGAAAATGCTGTCTACATCCAGAAAAAGAATGATGGAGTCTGAAAGCAGATTGAAGCATATTAATTGCTCACTCTTTTTCTCTCTTCTCTTTCTTTTGTTTGTTTCTTTTTCTCATGGTTTCTCCCATTTGTTCTAATTCTTCTTCACAACATGACTAATGTGAAAATAGGTTCAATATGAATGCATATGTAGAGCCTATATCAAACTGCATGCCATCTTGGGGTGGTGGGAGGGGAGAGATGGGGAGAAAATTTGGAATTCAAAATCTTATGGAAGTGAATGTTGAAAACTAAAAATAAATTAATTAATTAAAAATAATAATGGAGTAGTAGATTGATCCTCTCAACTTCCATAGCCTCTATTATTTATACCCTTCCATCAGCATGTTGCACCTTACTTTGTATTATATAGTTTTTTTATGCTTGATCCTGACTTGCTGACTAGTCTGTATGCTCCATGAGGGCAGGAAATAGTTTATTTATCTTCTTATCCTTGGCACTTAGTATAGTGACTTGTGCCAGGTAGGTACTTAATAAATGCTCACTGTTCATGATCACAATGGTAAAGATAATAGTCAATCATAAAGTGAATGTGAATCAGCATGATTCTAGGACTAGAGACCTAGGAGAGAAAGTGAGAAATTTTTTTTCTAATTCTATTCTTAATTTTCTTTCTTTCTTTCCTTCTTTTTTTTTTTTGTTAGATCTGTCTAACTCTGTCTCCCTCATACACTATTCCTGGATTGCCTTCTGCTGTCTATCCCATCTCCTCCTCTCTAACTGAGAGACTTTTTACAAAGTAAATTGGGAGAGACAGCATGCCATAGTAGGTAGAGAGCTACCTTGGAGTCAGTAAGACTTGGGCTCAAGTGCTACCTTGGACACATACTGGCTATATGACGCTAGGCAAGTCACTTTAATCTTTCAATATCCCCAAGCAACTAAGATTATAGGTTACAGAGCAGGTGTTGATAGGTATTGACAAACAGAATTTCCTCCCTGTGAGTTCCCTATACCAATGAAATCATAGGTCTCTAATAAAAAATACAAATGAACCACCCCCTCCTCCCCCACAAAAAAACACTCATCCAAATAAAGTGAGTTGGACTACCTAAACAAGTCACTACAGCAAATTACACAATGATCAAATAAATTGTCGTTCATATAAAATTATTCACCTATTGCCCCAAGAAGACCTTTGAAGATGATTTACTGGATACAAAATAAAGTGGATCAAGTTCATTTATCATCCTTCAAATGTGAAATACATACCCATCAATGCAAGGAGAGGGTCTAGATATAACCTATTTTGTGGACCAAGAGCCCATGCACAATGGATGTAGCTATTAAGGTGAACTTGATCCCTATTTAAAAATTTTCCTAAGGGATAATGACTTTTCACAACTGTGCCAAACGAGTAGCATCAATTCCTTCCATCCTACTATTTGTATGAAACAGTGAATGCTTCCTCAAGATGTCTGCCATGCATTTGAGATCTAAAGCATGCTCCAAAGCAGGGGTATCAAACTCAAATAGAAACAGATACCTGCTGGTCACATATTGACTTGGAAAACCATCAATTAACATTATCTATGTTGTATTGTATTTTTATTTATTTTGTTAAACATTTTCCAATTCCATTTTAATCTGGGTATATTAGGAGTTCCGTACTTCTGCACTAAAGCTAAAGCTGACATGTGATCATTCTGCACTCCCAGAAGAACAATACACTTCTTCTGAGCATGAGAGTGGAAGTTCAAGAACAAAGCAGCTTAAGCAATCAGAATGATGCTTTCCCTCTTTAAAGCATATTGTGAAATCAGGAGGCTTAAAATTAACTCGAGTATAAAAAAGGCAGCAGATGGAGAGGCTGCCTGTGTTATAATCAATGGTTCAGCATCTCATGAGGAGTGAGATTTGATTTATAAGTATATCATCCTGCTTATCTACCTGACAGTAGAACAGGACTGAACATTTAGTCGCGCTGCTAGTTCTTTCCATAAACACTCTCCCCACATCCCACAAAAAGCATTAAGATAACCAAAAGAGCTTGTCAGTGTCTTTCATATCAAACAGTGAACTCCCCAAATTTGAGAACATGTAGTATTCACCCTACCTTTTCCAGATGTGATATGCTCTCTTCAAATACTTTAACCAGCTCTTGGACTTTACTGGTTTTTCCCTTTTTGTATGCTGCCTGAATGCTTTCTATCATAGGGGACTGGTCTATGGAGACATTGCCCAGCGTGGACTGTTTGCTGCCCATGTCCACGGAACCTGTGATAAAAAAAGAACAAAGAAATGTTCATCATCACTGCAGATACTGCACAAGTGAATCATAGCAAAGGAAAAGCAAAGGGACAATCTTAGTTATGTAATTTTTTGGTGCATTAAAAATTAATATGGAGCAATCTTAAATGCTTCCTGTCACCAAGGCATTGCACATGGAACCAATTACTTTTCAGCAGGGACTTGAAACTGTTTCTAGAGGGTGATGACTTCCTTTAGCTCCACTGGAGGTGATTTCCAAAGGGAGGCTCCTTAGTAACTAAAAGACCAAAAGATGCTGCCGCTGAATTCTGATTCACTGAAGGCATTTGACAGCTGAATGCAGCTCTGTAAATATACAGGCAAGAATGCCACCTGGAGTAGTTTGGAGGAATTGAGTTGGCTGTATTGACAAAAAAGTCAGTTTGGAATTACCATTTCGATCTGGCTGTTAAGACTCATTTGACAGATGAAAGGAAAAGGCATTGAAGGGAAAAGGCACTGTCCTAGAAGATTCCTCCCACCCCCATCCCTACTTTAAAGTTGATAGTCATGAGATTAAATCATATGTATGGTGGTGGAAGACAAGCTGGATCTTGGAATGTGACTACTTGGATAGTTTCCTAAGGTCCCTTCTGCAATAGAAACATCCATTTAACACAGTGAATAGGAAAAACACAGAACTGGAAGTCAGGAGACCACCATAATACTCATTTAATTAGTCACTTAACCTTACTGAGACTTATTTTCTTCACATGGAAAATGAGGAGGTTAGGCTAGATGAGCTCTAAGCTTGCTGTCTCTCTCTCTCTCTCTTTCTCTCTCTTCTCCCCCTCCCTATCTCCCTCTCTCCTAAATCCCTAGGATTATGTGAAATTTCACTTAGCTTTAGCAGTAGACCTCTGCCCTGTTCCCATCTTATTAACTGCCAAAATTGTACTGATATCACGTGTTAGACACATGCAAAAGTGTACTGGAGCCAGCTCTAATAGGCAAATAAATTGTTAAATTGTCAATGTGAGCATTTACACCTCAGAAATTGTCCTACAAATCAAGGTTTGATTTATTTTGTGGATTGTCTAGACTTAAGAAAGTGTTAATAATGCAGATTAAACTTAAAAGTGTGCATGCATACGTTTCCAGAGCCCAGATTGTTCAACATTTACCAGTACACCCCTGTATGACTACATAAACATTGCTTGAGCTCATCAGTAGTACCACAGTAGAAGGCTAAGAGAATGAAAGCATCACCAGATGGGAGGCCTGGTACCTAAAGACTAACAGTGACAACCATAGTAATAACAATGACGACGATGATGATGGTGATGATGGTAATGACTATGATGCTAACTGGTACTGGTATAGCACTTTAAGGTTTGCAAAATGGCTTGACACCCTTTATCTGACATAAACTTCACAACCCTGGATATCAGGAAACTAATGGTGACTTCCTACTTTTAAGCTTCCATGAAGCTTAAAAATGTACAGATTTGGCAAGAGGGCAATCTGTAGGAAGCGATGATGAGACAAGTGAATAATTCAATACGAGTTAATGCTAATGTTCTGCTAGAAAGCAATTAGAAAGGTAGCACAGTACGCTTGTAAAGATAGGAAGGCCTGATTTGGGTAGAAGACCTGGGTTTGGTTCCTAGTTCTCCTACTTACTAACTGAGTGACCTCTGGAAAGCTGCTTCACTTTTAGACATTATTTTCTTTACTGTAAAATGGAGATGATATTTGGACAACCCAGCTCACAGGATTGTTGAATGAGGATCAAATGAGAACAAATGTAAAGCACTTTGTAATTATAAATTGCTACAGAAATATGATCTTTTATTATGAGTATTTAGGGTTGGAAGGGACCTTAAAAACCACTAATACTTTTCATTTTCCAGATCAGAATATTGAGGTCTAGAGAAGTTAGATGATTGGCTAGATAGATTGTGAGCTCCATGAAGCCAGGGAGCCATTTCTTATTTAATACTTGTATCTTCTCTGGTACCTACCAAAGAATTTTGAACATAATAGGTAGCTAATAAATGCTTGTTAAAGTCTGAAGTTAAAATTACACATAAAGCCCTTTGAAAACCTTTCAAGTGCAGTAAGTTAGCAATTACCAAGGTCACACTGCTAAAAACAACAGCTAGCATTTATAGGGCACTTTAAGATTTGCATGTATATAAACATATACATATACATACATACATATGTACATATATATATATATATACATATATATATTCTCATTTGATCCTCACAACAACTCTGTGAGGTAGGTACTGTTATTATTCCCATTTTACAGATGAGGAAACAGGTTGAGAGATGTCAACCAACTTGCCCAGCATCTCACTAGCAGTGATAATATGTCTACCCTAAGACGTGACCTCAGGTCTTCCTGATTTGAGGTCCGGTGCTATCTATTTTACCACCTAACTAGTTAATGACAAAGTCAGAACTAGAGAATTCTGGTCTCCTGACTTAGGTCTATTTTTTTTCCCAACACATTATGCTGCCCCTTCCATATTTAAAGAGATGAACTCTATTTTCCATAACCATCAAAAATTAAATGATCGAAAGTCTAGCTTCCAAATACTCTTGCATGTAAACGTGTGGTATACCATGATGGCACCATCTTAAAGCCAGCCATTTTACATATGGAATGTAAAACTGCCAAAAGAGAAAAAGGGCCCTTAATAATTTAATTCAGGGCTTTCAAAATCTAAATACTAACAATCCTGTCCTTTTAAAACCTGTCATTCTGGAAATCCTGATAATAGTTACTATCATACAGTTACCATTTTTATTCTTATTCTTGAAATGTCAAGATGAAACCATTCTGTGCTTATATAAAGTTATTTTTCCCTCCCCTGTGGCAAGCTTTTGGGGATCATAAAAAAAACTGGGTTGAGATTAATATATAAGTAGTTGTAAATTTAAATAATGCAGTTTCAATTACCAACACACACTGAACACTCCTCATTATTTATTCCCTCTGAAGACACTGAGATATCTGAGACAGCTCCAGAGATTCCATACCATTAATATGAGCTTGCATCCTTGAATCTGTACATACTTCCTGATGATGGAGGGCAATTAGCCAGAATGAAGAAAAAGTTCATTTTCAATCAAAACAATAGCCTTCATTAGGCTATATTTCTTACTATAGATTAAGGGGATGCAATTTTCTTTTTTAATATAGATGAAAAGAGTTTTTCTATCCATTCTTTAGGAATATGATATAAAATTCAGATTCTGAATGAATGTAATACATACTATATATCTAAGAACCAAAGGTTGCTTTTATAGTAATTTAATTTGGGGATATGAAACTTTCACATTATAAATCAAATGATGCAAGGGAATGCTTTGAATATAAAGACCAGAAAAGCAAATCCTACATCCTATAAATACTGAGATATTTGACCATGATGATCTCTATGCCCCACTCCCTCCAATCTTTCCTTGCTGTACAGCTTGCAAGTTAGATTCATTTCTATTAAATCAGTGCCTCATTTTGATGCATATAAAACACTTTGTTACTGAGAAGGATTATGTAAATATCTTACCTTATTATTGCTAAATTTAAAATTTTTTTAGCCCTTGCATCTTTTCTAGATGTTGATGCAGATGCATTTCCTCAGTGTCAGCTGAATGCCTAATCCAATTTTGCTAACCAGCAAACATTAAAGAAAAACATCAATAAAAGCATTCATTTTCCAACTGGGTATGCTAACTAGCCAACTTCATTTGAGCCTTTTAAATCATAAATATAGTTGAGTTTGTACATATTTCAGTTCCAGATTTAAAGATTGTTACGTTGTGGTTGAAACATAAGATTGGGGGGAAAGTCTTGTGCTATTTATAATTATTTAAGTAGTCATATTTCTAACAGTTATCAACATTATGAGAATAAGAATATTATGCATTGTGCTAAAAGAGGAAAACAACTTTAACTCTCAAAAAATCTAAAAATTGTAATGTCATCCAGCACTCCCTTTCACAGGCATCTTTCACAGCTAAGAGTGAGAATTTTTCCTGTGGAAATAAGGACAAAAATGACTCAGAGAAACCTCAAGAACCAAGCTCTTTTAGCTGTAAATGTTGAAATTAAATTAGTTTTCAAATATAAAAAAACATTAGATCAGGACTCTACATGCATTCATAAAATTCTGTTTAGATTCTTAATTTTTTGAAATACTGAAAGAAAAAGAGAACTTATTTGTTGGAGTTTCTATGATAAAAACTTTTTTCCTTAAAGCATCAATTGGGAAAACAGTATTTAGAGAATGAGCTTTTGGTGATAGCAAAGATAAATTGTTTGAGGATGCTAAAAATTCAAGGGAATATTATAATAATACAAAAGTGATTAGTGACATTATCAGAATCTTAGGCTTCTGTTTTTTTTGAGATGCTATAATACTGTCTTTAATGACTATCTAAATGATGTACTAAGTATTCTAGCACAATGCTGATGTTTGGAAAATTTAAATACTAGCATATACATACATAAATGCTTATTAATTATTCAATTCTTTCCCCATTGTTTAGTACAAAAGATTTTCCATCTCCTTAAACATCTTACATGCGAAAGGATAGATCCTTAACTAACTACTCATCGTAATAGTATCCTTTTTCCTAGCTTCTTTCTTATTCTCTTCCTTTTAGAATCAAGAAGAAAAAAATCTTAAATGTTTCAATAGTACAGATATGGAGCAAAGAATTTGTTTGCAACTATAATTTCACAGGTTGCAACTACTGATCTTAATTTAACTAAATACCAACATGTAAGTTGAAAAATTCTCATATAAAGGAAAACACTTACGTAACAACTAAAATACTATTTCTCAGTTTAAGAAATGTTACCTTGTCTATAAACAAGATAAGATACAAATTACTTATATCTTGAATTTATGTAGAGATTTTTGTGTTTTAATATAAAAAAATTAAACATAGCCATTTATGTTGCAATAAAGATTGAACAAACCAAGCTATATGTTAGTCTATTACTAACCTGATCATAATTTTTAAAGGTAGTTTCTAAGTTGTCCTCCAGAAAGTATCAGTACATTCAGAAGGGCTCTAAGGGCTGCTGCTGCTGCCGTGGCGGCACCATGATAACCACCCATTGTTGTCAGAGCTCCCTCTCCATCATTACTACATTAGCCAGGTCTAACATCCCTTAGCTGAAAGACTCTCTTTCTTTGTCTGAAGTGACTACAGACCGAATTTTTAGCTTTGGCAGCAATTTTCATTTCTGTGTCCCATTAGGGTGAAATCCAACCCTTCAGTTCTTCAGGGAAGACTCACTCAGAGGTTAGAGAGGGAGAAGGGGTGGGGGTACAATATCAGGTCCAGGGTGACCTCAGATAATAATTCCTCAACAGCACCAGATGGTGGGCACTCACTCAGCTCAGTCAGATTAACCTTTGGCCATTTTGACTTATAGTGAACATTACAAAATAAGGTAAATGTGGGGGAAAAACAATCTAAATTGGTCTGTTTCAAAATACTTACAATGATGTAGTAGATACCAAACAATTTTTTAATAAACAGAAAAGTTTCACAACACACATTCATAAATTTTTATGTGTATGAGTCACCACAGAATCACTGAAAAGGGATTTCTTGTTTGGATTTTTTTAAAACAGTGTATTTAAAAATGAACCCAGGAAAAAGGAATAATTTTACTCTGGGTCAAAAAACATTGAAAGAATTGTTTCTTGTTGAAACACACTGGAATACAGGTGACTATATAGGAGAAAAAAATCCTAGGTACATCAAGACCTGTAGCTTCTTTCTGGGGGCCAGGTGTAGAGAATAAGAAAATGTCTAGGATCCTAAATTTGAAAAATAATGCAGTGGGCACAAGTGTCCCATATATAAGCAAAAAGGGAGCTACCCATGTGCTACAATTTTGCACATGAATGAAGTTTATTCACTAAGATTTGGGGGACATACTGTACTTAAATAGTAGGACAATATGGTGTTAGCAATCATTAAAAAAACTAAGTAATGTTTTAAAGGTCAAGGCAGAAAATTTTCTTAGTATTTCTTACAGCAAAATGGGGGTGGGCATTTCTCAGAATTCTCACCTCCAAATCCAATTAATTGTATAGCCATTAAAACATCTCATCTCCTTATTTTATGTTTTATAATTCCTATACCAGATATCATATTTGTTATCCAGAAGAGAACTAAGGAAGGGAGGGAGGAAGGGGTGAGGAGAGAAAGTAAGGAAATAAATAAGGAAGGAAAGAAGAACAAAAAAGAAAGAAAGAAAATGACATAGAGGAATAGGAAAATGTAATTGTCAAGAAGGAGAAAAGAATCATCCCTTTGGGGAGAAGTAAAAAACACATAATAATAGTTTCTTTTATCAACATCTCTTTATGCACCCCCACATCAAAGGTCCACTATATGACTAGGAAAGATAGTCTCACTTCCTAATCTCTGGAAAAGGAATTGTGGTTCCAAATTCCTAAAGGCTCAAAATATCTTTCGCTTAAAATTGTAAATGAATGCAACTTACCGTAAGATAGTTGGCAAGGAAGAGCTGACATGAGCTAAGAAATAGTCAAGATTTGTAACAATAATAATTCATATTTATACAACTAACATACAGGATGAGCTAGAGATTCTAAGTCAAGAAAGCAAATGTGATCACATAGATTATCGCTGAGACCTGGTTGGATAACAGTCATAACTTGACCATGGCCCTGGAAGGATAAACTTTATCATTCAAAAGAAACAGAATAGTTAGGGTGGTTAGAGTTTCTCATATTTTAAAAAGATGTACTCATATGAAAAATATCCAGGAACTAGTGGGGTAGGGGGGATGCTTGGTGGAGAGCATTTGAGTAAAAATCAAAGTAGACAAAAACAGAAATAACGCTGCCATCAGAGTACGCTATAGATGATGTGAGCAAGGGAGAGAAAAGGACATACATGGGGAGTTGGGGAAACATCACAAGACTGATACAACATTATGAGATAATAATATGAGAAAGGCAAGTGAACAAGCATTTATTAAGCACCTACTATGTTTGCACACTTGAGGACCTATATGGCCACATGTAGCCTTGAGGCTGCAGGTTCCCCATGCCTGCACTAGATGATAGATTTAATCTTAACAATAGTTCTCAAAAGAGGGTTCTCAAACTCTTAATAGGCGTATGAAAGACTGCTCCAAATCAGGCAGAGCTGTAAATTGGTTCAATCATTCTGAAAAGTAATTTGGAATTTTTCTAAAATATTTGACTAATATGTCTACACACTTTTGACTCAGAGATCATACTGATGAGAATATCCCAAGGAGGTCAAAAACACATATAAAAAAAAAAAAGATTCTACATACACCAAAATATTCACAGCATCATTTTCTGTGATACCAACAAACTGGAAATGAAGTAGGTGATCATGGTCAGGTGGCCACCAAGATGGCAGATTAGTTACTTTTTACAAATCTCTTTAACCTCTAAACCTTAAAACAAACAAACAAAAGAAATTATGTACCACATATAAAATAATTACAGCCGATTCCCCAAGAAAAGGCTAAAGAATCCCATCCACTACTACTTAAGAAAAAAGTCAAAATTAGTACCAGTGAACTATAATACTCAGATTTCTCACTCAGCACTTTTATTCCAGTGTCCTGATAGGCAGGGGCCCCTGTGGTTACAATGATTCTGACAGAAGACCCTTCAAAAAGCAGCAATTGCTCATCTGTAAAATGAGGTGGCTGGACTGATCTCTAAGGTCCCTTCCAGCTTTATCATCCTATGATCTCTATTGACAAGACCTGCTAAAAAAAAACAAAACAAAACTGGAAAGTGAAATGGGGAGAAATTAGGTTCAGATCAACAGTTTCTGAATAGGTCACAAGTAAAAAAAGTTTAAGAAGCCCAGTAACTTAGACCATATGCCACAATGTCTTGGTAGTAACAAAGAACTAGAAACAAAGTTTATACCCGTAAAGTAAGGTAGTTTCTCTTTCTTTTTCTTTGCTTCAGTCTTTTTTCTTTTTCTTTTTTTTTTTTAGTTTCAAGTTCTCTTTCTTTCTCCCTCTACTCCCTACCCCACCCATTAATAAGGCAAAAAATGATACCCATCATACACATGAAGTTAAGCAAGACATATATCTGCATTATTTAAAAAAAGGCAAGGAAAATTAAGAAAAGAAGTAAAAGTATGCTTCAATTTATACTGTGAAACCATCACTTCTCTATCTAGGGATGGAAGCATTTTGCATCATGACTCTTTTGAAATTGTGGTGGATTGCTGTATTCATCAGAGTTACCAAGTCTTTCACAGTTGGCTATCTTTACATTATTGCTGTTACTAGATTGTTCTCCTGATGCTGTTCACTTCACTTTACATCAGTTCATACAAATCTTCCCAGGTTTTCTGAAACCATTCCCTTTATCATTTCTTATAGTACAATAATGTTCCATCACATTCATATACCATAATTTGTTCAGCCATTCCCCAATTGATGGGCACCCCCTTAACTTCCAACTCTTTGCCACCCCAAAAAGTTGCTATTAATATTTTTGTATATATGGGTCTTTTAAGTTTTTTAGGATAAAAAGAAGCATGAAAACACATATTTAGTGATGTAAAATGAAGTAAGCAAAACCATGAAAACATTATATATGAAGACTACAATTTAAATTTAAAGAAAAAAAAACAGAGCATGATGTCATCATGATCATGCTTGTCCCTGAAAAAGACATGAGAAAATGCACCTCCCTAGCTTCTTTGTAAAAGAAGGGGGAGAGGGAAGTATAGGTACAGACCATTGCACATACTTTCACACTTGGTTGACATAATTGGTTAGTTTTACTGAATTGCTATTTTTTCTCTCCTGTTAGATGGCACCATAGTGCATAGAGCATTGGGCTGGAGTGGAGAGACCTGGGTTCAAATATGTTCTCAGATCCTTACTAGCTGTGTGACCAAGGACAAGTCATTCAATTTCCATTTTCCTCTATTTCCTTATCTTTCAAATGAGGATAATAAGAGTATCTATTTCCCAGGGCTGTGAGGATCAAATGTGACAATAATTACAAAATATTTAGTACAGAGCCTTTCACATAGTACACACTTTATAAATGTGATGATGATGATGGTGGATGGGTGGATGGATAGATGGGTAGATGGGTTGATGAATAGGTGGATGGATAGGTGGGTGGGTGGATAGGTGGATGGATGGATGGATGGATGGATGGGTGGATGAGTGGATGGATATATGGATAGATGAGTGGGTAGGTGGGTGGATGGATGGATGGATGGATGGGTGGATGGGTGGATGGGTAGATGGGTGGGTGGATAGGTGGATGGATGGATGGATGGATGGATGGATAGTTCTCCTGGAAGAAGAGAAAGGGGATATATTCGGAAATGATGTAAAAAACCAAACGGTATCAATAAAAAAAAGTTTTTAAAGTAGGTGACTATTGATTGGGAAATAGCTAAACAAAATTAGATACATGAACATAATGGGATATTAACATATCATGACAATGTAAGAGGAAAGAACAGTAATAATGAAAAGCTGAACGTTGCAATTATAAAAGTCAAGTATGGCTCTGTATATTTACTTGGCTCTGTATAATAGTCACATATGGAAAGAGATGAGATAATGCCCATCTTCCAATATCCTCACAGAGGTAAGAACCCATATACTACAAAACTATTAAACATTGTGGATATGTTGGTTAGTTTTGCTGACCTGGCTTATTTCCCCTCTCTTTTTTATTTTATATTCTGAGGAATGTCTTACTTGACAGAAGAGTGATATATCTGGAAGAGAAATGATATTAAAAAACAACAACATAAAAACATGTTGAGAGGGTGAAACTAGGTGGCACAGTGGATAGAGCACTGGCCCTGAAGTCAGGAGGATCTGAGTTTGAATAGGACCTCAGACACTTAATCCTTAACCCCCCAAAAAACGTATTGACAGGCTAGAATACTGATTCAAGTGTAATAAGATGCAATTTACTGAGAATAAAAGTCTTATACTTGGTTTTCAAAAATCAACTTCACAGGCAAAAGATGGGGGAGGTATTACTAGAAAACCGTTGTCTTAAAAATATGGTTATATCATCCCATTCCCTTCCCCCCCCCCCAGCAAATGAGCTCCAGTGGGTATTACCATCAGGATTAAATATAAATTCCTTTGTCTGACATTTAAATCTAATCTAGTCCCTTCTTACCTTTTCTTCCTTCTTATATCTACTTTTCCTCCACATACTCTATGATCCCACAATACTGGCCTACTTGCTGTTCCTTAAACAATATACTCAATTTCCAGTCTCTGCTCTTTTGTGTTGGCCACTCTTTACATATGGAATGCTCTACCCCCTCACCTCTGTCTCTTAATTTTCCTGAATTCCTTCCAGATTCAACTCAAATCCCACCCACTGCAGGAGGCTTGTCCCAGTCCCTCAACTGCTAATGCCTTTCCCTTTAGGACTGCCTTCTCTCTCCTCAGTATATTTCTTCTATGCACCTAGTTATTAACATGTTAGCTCCCCTATTAGAATGTAAGCTCCTTGAGGGTAGGGCCTATTTTTGCCTTCCTTTGTATTTCTAGGGCTTAGTACAGTGCCTCACACATAATGAGAACTTCATGAAGGTTCTTAGTCAATCAGCATTTATTGAACACTTACTTTGTACCAGACAGACCTTACCAGTTGAACCCATTAGAGAACAATACAAGTCAACATATAATGATAGTATCAATAACACCGAAAACACCCAAACTGCATCATAAGCACAGTTTGGCGTTGCGGGTCCTCTCCTTTAAACTGATGAAAAAGCTACCATCTTCAGGATAACCCTTGGATAGTAATTAGTTAACTTCTTGTTATCTGGTTAAAACAGCAGCTCTAGGTTTCATTTTTAGCTAACAGGCCTGTGTTTGAAAGTAGAGGAAAAAGTCATGGAGTGCTCCCAATTAAGGGGCAAGTTTTATAGCTAGTGTGGGTCCAAATCCCAGAAACGACATTTGCAGTCAATTGTACAGTAACTGCTCTAAAGTCTCCGATGGGGACAGTTACAGTAACATAAGCTGGAGGTAACTAAACATCCTGATGAGCAATTCAAGGTCCTCTCTGACAGTAGTTCTATTCCTAAAACTGTAAAGTGATAGCTCTGCAGTTGAGCATGTCACTAGAAGACAGATGATGCTAGGATCACACTAAGAAATTTTTTTTTCTGGCATAGAAAAAAAACCAACAACTGTATATCACTTTTCAGAACAGAAAAGTTTCTTGAGGTCGAAGCCAGACCCAGTCAAAAGCAGGCCTGCCTCATCAGCACCTATTGTCTAAATCCATCAGGACAATTGCTCTCTACAATTTCATGATTGATTAGAAGAAAAGGGCAAGGAAGAGCTGAGTTTTGTATTTCTGAAAGAAGAATTCCTTAGGAAAGCAAGTGATTTCATAAGAAAAAAAAAGATCAGTTATCTTGTCTCCATTATTAATATCAATAATAGCATATTTATTTAGCATTATAAAGGGTAATACTTTATATACATTTCCTCATTTGATGTTCACAACTCCACGAGGTATGCAGTACAAGTATTATTATATCCATTTTACAATTGAGAAAACTGAGACTCAGAAAGGTGAAAAGGGCTGTCTTTGGTCTCTTTTCCTTCTCCCTCCCCCTCCTCGTATTATTCTTTCTCTCTTCTCATCTCTCTCTCCCTCCTTGTCTGTCTTTCTCTGTCTTTCTTTCTATCACCCTCTCTCCCTCCAATGGGAAATCTCATTCATTCTCACCGCTTTAACTACTACTTTTATGCTGTGGTTTCCAATTGCATCTTCAGTCCCAACTTTTGAGTTCCAAAAATGCACCTTCAACTGTTGTCTGAACATCTCCACTTTCACTGCTTACACCTCAAGAGTTAGGACACTCAACCCAAAACATGAAGCTGCTGTTTTTAAAAGTCCATTGCAGAATGTAAACCACCTGAGGATGGAATAAAAGATGTAAACCCCAGCAAATGTGATGGTGACAGACCCAATCTTGGACCCTTTTAGCAGTAAAATGGGTACCCACATTGGAGGTGATGGTGACAAGTGTACAATGGTACATACAGAAAAAGGATGTTCTGTTGATATCTTGATGGTGGTTAATACTCATTTTAACTGTCACAACAACCTCATGTAATAAGGGCAAACCTCCTGCTCTTCAATACAGGACAAAGGTTTAAATAATAACTTTATAAATCAGAAGCTGGTAGAGAACCGTATGTCACATCATACTAATCCATCATGATTCTCTCTATCACTCAGGTTCCCAGCCTAGGTGTTATCCTTGATTCCTCACTCACACTCACCCCACATATCCAATGTTACCTTAACATCTCTCATTAGTGTCTCCTCTGTCACAGCTGCTAGGGATAGACCTTCATTACCTCAGGCCAGAACTATTGCAACAGCTGCTGGGAGTCTCTTCCCCTCCAGTCCATCCTCTCTACTCAAGTGCCAAAGTGATCTTCCTAAAGCGTAGGTCTGATCATTTCAATCCTCTACTCAATAAACTCCAAGAGCTCCTTTTTACTTGCAGGATATTAAATTCTCTATTTGGCTTTTAAAGCTCTTTATAACCAGACCTGTTTCTACCTTTCCAGTTTTCCTACACTTTACCCTCCCTCCATGCACTCTACAACTTAGTATCACTGGTCTTCTTGCTATTCCTTACACAAAACACTCCATCTCCAGAATCCATGCCTTTTCACTGGCTGTCTCCCACGCCTGGAATGTTCTCCCTCCTCAACTCTGCTCCCTGGCTTCCTTTAAGAAATTCAGCTCAAATCCTACCTTCTGCAAGAGGTCTTCCCTATCCCACTTAATGCTTGTACCTTCTCTCTGGAAATATCTCGCATCTGTGCTGCATATATCTGTATGTACATAGTAGTTTGCATGTTGTCTTCCCATTAGAATGTGAGTTCCTTATAGGTAGGGACTATTTTTTACTTCCTTTGTATCATCCCCAGTGCTTACTTAGCACAGTGCCTCAAACACAGTAAGTGCTGGATAAATCCTTGTTGGTTGACTTATCTTTCAAAGACAGATATTCTCCTTGGCACAAAAAAAAACAAAACAAAACCCATGACTAAGCAGAAGTGGCAGCATCATCCTTGGTTAAGTAATGATATAGTCCTGTGCCCACATAGCATCATGGAACTCATGTGCAAACTGATAATGAACTCAGTCTCCAGTCTCTGCTAATGTGAAAGCATCACATTCAGTTCAGTGGGGGATGTATGATGCCTCTAATGTGAACTAAAATGTCCCACAAACAATCAAATGCAGTAGGAAGCATCAACAAAATCCTCCATTGGTCTTGACCTCAAAGTGGAAAGCCTTTGGCCCCAGACTACTCATTCAAACCCACTGCTACTTCCTAGGAATGAATATAAATAAAAATCTCATCTATCCCATTCTTCAAAGCTTTCATATACTAGTCATGTAGCCCACAAATTGGCCCAATGTGAAGACCTGACAGATTACCCATTCTTAGAGTGCTCTCAGTTAATGAATTAATAGCCACCAAGTTCCAGTTGTGTTTATTTTTCTCACATTGGGCACAAAAACAAGCAAAGTAATGCTCCTCAAGAGCTAAGTCTTCATAGGCAGGGGCCCACTGGGCTAACCCCAGGAGCCAACTCAGCCTTAGGCAACAACACAGTCTATTTGCAAAAGGCATTAATACATTATGAACCATTTCCATTTGTCAAGTGAGGTCTCCAAAGACTACTTATCTTATTAGAGGAACCATCTTGCATTACCCAATAGGCAATTCTAAATTAAAGGTATGTGACCATGCTTTGTCTGTTCAGTAGCAACTAGTGCTCAGCAACATGCAAGGAAGGTCTAATGTTCATTTGGTTTGGCCAGTCTTTAGTATCTTTTAAAGTTTAAACCCTCTGGGTTTAAACCCCCCCCCCCCATTTACACTGTATGTATCTTGTATGTAAATAGTTGTTTGTATACTGTCTCTCTTATTAGAATGAGCACTCCTTGAGGACAAGGATCATTTATGGGTGAATGTATTTTTTTTTAAACTTTCTTTTTATCCCAAATACTTAGTACAGTGCCTAGCACTAGTAAGTGCTTAATACATGCTTACTGATTGATTGACCATGGCGATTCTGGGATTCATTTTTTTTGGTTGCCATTTCCAGCCTTATTATACCACCCAATAACACGAACTCAATGGTCCAGCCAAACTGGCCTTCTTAATGTTACTCATACATGATACTATATCTACTTTCTCTCTGTCTTTGTTATTGCCTGTCCCCCATACCTGGAATGGCTTCTATGGAATTATTCCCTCCTCACCTTCCCCTTAGAATGCCTAATTTCTTTCATAACTCAAGGGGCACCTTGTACATGAAGCCTTAGATCCACCAGCTCCTAGTGCCCTCCTCCTCAAAATTATTTATTTTGCGTATACTTATATATGTACACATCTCCTCCAATAGGATATAAGCTCCTTGAGGTGAGAAATCATCTCATTTTTTGGCTCTCAACCTTCCCCCCACCTATCCCCACACACTCCTGGTGCAATGTCTCCCTTGATAACTGATAGAATGATCTGAAAATGGAGCCATGATAGCTGTGGTATCTTCCTCAGGGCTATTGTGAAGCTCAAACTAGATAAAATATATATAATGTCCTCTGTAAACTTTAAATTGCTATATTTACATAATATTATTAAAAGCTCTTGATAAATACATGGTGATATTACCACTGATAATAATAATAATTACTATGAATTTCCCCCTCCTCCATACTAAAATTGAACACAAGAGAGGTAAAAACCTGGAAGGATATGCTTTAACCTTGAATATTAGTAAGGGTCTCTGTGCTAAATCTTCAACAATCCTCTTTTACGTCACAGTATTTACAAATACACAAAGAAGCACATATGTACACAAACACACAAAAGCTGATTTGGAGCTCTGTAGGGAGATATGCTGAAAACTCATATATAGTAGTAGGAGCCATGATACCCATAAGAGTGCTACAGGAGCCTAAAGACAAAGAGCAGGGGGTGAGGGAAAGTATTTTAGAGTATTTCCTCAGACCCCTCCAAGGGGTAGTTTTTGTTAACTTGGCAATCCTAGGAGTCAGAGAGAGTCCAAGGGATACCAATGGAATCTTGGGGAATCTCCGTCCCTGATAATCTTTCAAACTCAGAGAGACAACCATTTGTCTTAGATGGTTTAGGGGTTTTCTGTCATGAGACAGAGAAGCTAGCCAATAATGAGGTCTTGACCCTGACCATCTCTAAGATTCTTTTACTAGTTGAGGGATAGAAGGTGAGTCCAGTCTAAAAGTTAAGACACAAGTACATGTACTTTCCCTTTTACCCTCTTTAAAAAAGTTTACTGGATATTATATAGACTAATGGTACTCAGAGTATTATTTAAAAGCAACTTCCTTATTGATGGCTACAAGAAGGGTGAACCCAAGGTATAGTGGAATTAGATGGAGCAGACTCCCTCATGGGAACTCCAGAGACCTTGGGAATGGAGTAAGGGGTAAAAGTGCCACCACTAGTCTCGAGGTCTAGGACTGGTGTCTTTCCTATGCTGTTGATGTCAAATCCAGGAGTCCTGTTTTTTTATTGCTTCTGGTTTTAGAGTCAACAAGATGGCCTGACTAAGCTCCCAATCCTGCCACCAATCCTAGGAAGGCAGAGGGCTGCAAGTCACTTTAGAGTAGCACAATGGAAAGTAAAAGGGTTCTAGAGTTAGAATATGTGTGTTCAAATCCCACCTCAGATAATTACTACCCATGTGATCTTAGGGCAAGTTACTTAACCAACGTGGGCCTCAGTTACTTCATCTGTAAAAAATAAAAGGTTGGCCTAGATATCCTTTAAGATCTCTTCAAACCCTAGATTTATGATCACCATTCATTTTCCCAAACTTTAAAACTCAGTTAATTATGCCATTCTCTCCCCTACTTGATCCTTATATATTTGACTATTTGAGAGAATGTCTAATAAAACACTTTGAAGTCTTAGCAAGTACTACAAAAATTTAAGGGGTATTTTAAAAAAATTTGATCAAGGAAGAGACAGATTATGTTTTGGTTATAACACATAAACCTTTTAAAATATGTTCAGAACAGATAATTCCATACACAGAAATCAAGTACCAGTTCTGCCAGCTATGACTATACACATCAACTGTAAAATGGGAGATTAGACTAGATAGATGATGGCTAAAGATCCCTTCCAACTCCAAAATCTATAATTAGACTAAAATAAGGCCCTTCTGTCCCACTCTATCAAATATCTAAATTTGGGGAAAATAATAATGTTCTTGACTTTCATAATGGAAGATGATACTAATGATCCCTTCATCAGCAGGACATGAGATATAAGTGTTTTTTTTCAGAAATAGGTTGGCACTGACCAGTGGCATTCTGGCTAACTTACAGATGTACTTTGAGACCAGGGAACTGTGTAAATCTAACTGGATCTAAAGGGAGAATCAAATTCATAGCTAGTTGTATTATGAGGTAGGAGAGCATTAATAACTGGGGGAATCTAGGAAGATCTCATAGAGGAAGTGGCCACTAAGCTAAACATAGAAGGAAGGTAAGAATTCTGAGAGGCAAAGATAAGGAAGGAGTTCATTCCAAGAGACAACTTGGACGAAAGCAAAGGAATGGGAGATAGAATGCTGAGTTGAGAGAACACAGAGTGTGTGAAAAAAGGATACAGCTAAACTGTGAAAGACCTTTAACTCTAGGCTGAGAAGTTTTATTTTATCCTCATGGCAGTAGGAAAACATTGGCATTTTTTGATGAAAGTTCTAGCAAGGAAATAAGAATCTCAGAGAGGACGAGATCTTGAGATTTCCTCTATTTTTATTTTTAGTTTTCAACATTCACTTCCACAAGATTTTCAGTTCCAAATTTTCTCCCCATCTCATCCCTCCCCCCACCCCAAGATGGCGTGCATTCTGAATACCCCTTCTCCTAATCTGCCCTCCCTTCTATCTCCCCCCGCCTTCTTTTATCCCTTTCCTCTTCTATTTTCCTGGAGAGCAGGTTGTTAGATCTTGAGATTTCCTAGGGAGTCAAGGACATTGACAGGACTGGGATTCAGGTATCCTGACTCCCATACAGAGACTCTTTATTTTTAATTTAATATGCAACCAGTTACCAGATCATCTAGAAAGATCTTATAAATCACCAGTGATCTTTGGAACCTACTATGAGAAGTAACTAACCAATAAGTATTTATTGAGTGTCTACAATTTCTTAGGGCAGCTAGGTGGAGCTCCCAGCCTGCAGTCCCGAAGACTTGAGTTAAAATTTGGCGGCAGACACTAGCTGTGCGACCTTCCTCAAGTTTGTCAAGTCACTTGACCCTGTTTGCCTCAGTTTCCTCATCTGTAAAATGAACTGGAGGAGGAAATGGCAAACCACTCCAGTATCTTTGCCAAGAGAACCCCAAATAGGGTCATGAAGAGTCAGACACAACTGCAACAACAAAGACAACCACAATTTCTAAACATTGTGCATAATGATGTGAGAATACAGAAGGTCCTATATATAGTCCTTGACTTGACAGAGCTTACAATACAGCTGGGAAGAAGCCTAACACACACACTAATTAGAAAACCATACAAGATATTACATATATGTTGTGGTACATACTATCAGTGCTATAGGATTTGAGGGGAGGGAGAAGAAAAATGTAGGAGGTAGCATTTGAATTAGGCCTCAAATAATGAGTAGAACATAGGCAGAAGGGAAGAGAGGGAAAGGACGTGAAGGAGAAGGCATCAGATAATCTTTCCAACTTTTTAATGGTACAGTTTTTTATAGCAAAAGATGGCTGGTGACTCAGTGACTCCCATCCTCCAGCCCTGTCCCTCCTCTCACCTTCCACTCGACTTCTTGGAAGCTGGTGGCAACAAGGACAATAATGGAGTGTGAGCTGCAGAGAGGAAGAGCAGTCACTCCTCAGACAGGCCTGAGAGCTCTTCCCTTTAGCTTTGTTCTCGGCCATGAAGAGAGGCAGGTGGAGGAGAGGCGGAGGCCAGGTGATGCAGGACCAGCCTCCACTGAGCCTCAAAGCCACCTCCTCCACACAGCCACTTGGCTTCGAGTATATGATGAGACTCTGGGAGGAGCCTGGAAAGATGGTCACTGGCTCCGAAGAAAAGGTCCAGCGTTAGATGAAGGTGGAGCGTGACTCTGAGGCTCTTCAAGAGAGAGTTGGCACATTTCCAGGTCAACTCTTTGATAATATTATGGTACCTTTCAGTCTTCTTGCCTTCATGCCAGGGCAGTTTGTTTGCGTCAAATGCTCGACGAAGCAAGTCTATAGGTTTAGCAGAACATAAGGAAAAACATGTTTGGAATGCACTGGATGAATTTTAAAAGTGATGAACTTTGAATACAGAGTTGAATTCACAGATTTAAAGAAAATGAACGATGTAGTAGGTGATAATGTTGATATGAGATATTAAAAATGCCATTAAAGTTAAAGGAAAGCACAGAATTGCTCATAGACCTCAATCAAAACCAAAAACTTTAGATGTTTTTGAAGCAGATTTTGTACATGACCCAAAATCCAAAGGCAGTTGCCTCAGTGAAAAGGAACTATGAGCTCCACTCAATGAACCAGACCAGAGGTTCCCAAAATTATTTGGACTATAGCCTCCTTTTAAAAAAAATTACTTGGCCACCCCCTCCAAATCTACTTTCTTTAACTGTTTAACAGTTTTTTGAAATTTATGGCATTTCAAAAATACATGATTTTTTTTTAAAAATGACACATCTCACATTTAATAATTTATTGTAAATTTGTGGAGTTTTTCCAGCATTGAAATTTTGATGACACAATACTGCATCACATAATCATATAATATCGTATTGTAAGGAAGTCATTGAACACACATATTCCTGACAATGCATGCTGGACTTCCCAACAATGCGCCACACACTTGCCTGCCAACACTTGCTTTTTAAGACCTGTTGGCAGACTTGACCACCGATGGGTTATAACTTGCATTTTGTGTATTTACTTGGAAAATAATGTAACCACTATGACTTTAACTCTGTTACACAACAGATGAAACACATATGAATGGTTTTTCAAAATTTTCTTCTCTTCTTTCCTTATATGCTTGCACTGCCCCTTATTTTATTCGACACCCCCCAATTGCACCCAAGGCTATTACCACCCTCACTATCCCCCTTTATTCCAGCACCCCCAGGGGGTGGTATTGCCCATTTTGGGAACCTATGCTAGAAAGACAAGAAGATATTTTGAGTGAACTGGATAGAAAACCTGATATTTTGTTTGCAAATGGAGAGGATATAATCTTTTCTGAAGAGGAGAAGGAAGATCAAAAGACAGATGTGACTATGAAATGGTAACAGACTCTCTTATTCAGGGCAATTTTCAAAAGGAGATTACAAATTCACAGTTACTCAATGGCCAAGTGAATGGTTCAAGTTCTTATGTTGATGGCAATGGTGATAATTTAGGAGTTGGAGTTAATTCTGTGCCAGCTATATATTTTTCTCACACAGTTGGACCTAAGAGGGTAAAATAAATACTAGAAAAAAATAGTATTTTAAAAATTTAGTGAAAAGAAAGAAGCCAAATGTAAATGGAGGAATAGCAATGACAACAGTAGCCATTCTTTTCCAGAACTACACAATATTAGAATTCCAACTGATGTTTAAAGACTCTTGGCTGATGTTGTGAATGGAGAACATTCCGACCAGAGAGAATAGTGTGTGCAGTGATACCAGTGAAATCAGGGTTGCTGAGCTTGAGGACCAGTGGAAGAATAATGAGGAACCACAATCACAATAAGGCTGCTTGCAGTGATGCCAGCAAAAGCATTTTTTAATGTTTTTTTAATTTATTTTGTTAAACATTTCCCAATTACATTTTAAGTTCAACAGCATTTTGTTTTTTCCAGTTACATGTCAAGAAAATTGTTAACATTCACTTTTCTACAAAATTTTGAGTTCCAAATTTTTCTTCCTCCCTCTTTCCTCTCCCCTCTTATGAAAATGGTAGACAGCTTGATATAGTTTATACATGTGCTATCATGTAAAAAACATTTCCATATTAGTCACAGTTGTGAAAGAAAAAACAGATCAAAAGAAAAAAAAACATGAGAAAGGATAAAGTAAGTGAAAAAAATATGCTTCAATCTGCATTCAGAGTCCATCAGTTCTTTGTCTGGGCATGGATAGCATTCTCCTTCATGAGTCCTTTGTACTTGTCTTGGATCATTGTGTTGCTGAGAAGAGCTGAGTCATTCACAGTTGATCATCACACAATGTAGCTGATACTTGTACAATGTTTTCCTGGTTCTGCTCATTTTACTTTGCATCAGTACATACAAGTCCTTCTAGAATTTTCTGTAATCTGCCTGTTCATCATTTCTTATTGTACAATAGTATTCCATTACATTCATATATCACAGCTTATTCAGCCATTCCCCAATTGATGGGCATCCTCTCAATTTCCAATATTTTGTCACCATGTAAAGGGCTGCTATAGATATTTTTGCACATGTAAGTCCTTTTCCCTCTTTTATGATCTCTTTGGGATACAGGCCTGGTAGTGGTATTACTGGATCAAAGGGTATGCACAGTTTGGTTACTTTTTGGGCATAGTTCCAAATTGATCTCCAGAATGACTGATCAGTTCACAACTCCACCAACATCGGTGTCGCATTCCCACATCCTCTCCAACATTTGTCATTTTCCTTTTTTGTCGCATTAGCCAATCTGATAGGTGTGAGGTAGTATCTCAGAGTTATTTTAATTTGCATTTCTTCAAACAAAAATGATTTAGAGCACTTCTTCATATGCTATAGATAGCTTTGATTTCTTCATCTGAAAATTGCCTGTTCATATCCTTTGACCATTTATCAGTTGTGGAATGGATTGTATTCTTATAAATTTGACTCAGTTATCTCTATATTTGAGAGATAAGGCCTTTATCAGAGACATTTGCTGTGAACATTGTTTCCCAGCTTTCTGCTTTCCTTCTCATCTTGGTTGCATTGGTTCTGTTTGTACAAAAGCTTTTTATATTTAATATAATCAAAATTATCTCTTTTACATTTTGTAATGTTCTCTATCTCTTGTTTCATCATGAATTCTTCCCCTCCCCATAGATCTGACAGGTAGACTATTCCTTCCTCTTCTAATTTGCTTATGGTGTCACCCTTTATATCTAAATTATGTATCCATTTTGACCTTATCCTGGTATACAGTGTGAGATATTGGTCTATGCCTAGTTTGTGTCCTGTTGTTTTCCAGTTCAGCAAAGGCATTTTTGAGGAAGAAGAAGATAAGCGACAAAATCAACAGAAAAAACAATTACTCCTATCAGGAAGTCTTGAGACTTTTTCTGGAACTAAAACAGAAAAGGAACTTTTGTCTCCTATAATACCACACCCAGGCACTGTGCATCCTGTATTATCAAGCATATCACAGCAAAAAGAAGTTTTGTTAGAAGTATCAGAAGAAACTACAAAAAGGATTTCAAAATTCAAAGCTGCAAGATTGCAACAGAGAAACTAGGCCTACCCAGAAAATGAATATTTGCATCTTAAAGCATGGTTTTGCAATTTGTTATGAATGTCAGTTACATGTAATTAGGAGTTATGCTTCTTATGTTATTTTGGCAGCAAGTTCCTTTTACCTCTTTAACGGAGGTATTTTTAAAAATTAAAAATAAATGTTTGAATACTTGAATATTCAATTTATTTTTGTCAATTTCTTTGTATGCTGTGGGTACCTTTGTGTTTGCCTCATGATAGAGTAGCAGCATTTGGAATTATTTTTCAAAGAATACTATTTACATGAATTGTTTTTGTGTTTAAATCTAAGGAAAGGAAGTTTTGTACCAGCTATGATGTTCTCCATACCAAATGGAGCACTTCAAATGGATTCAACAATTATATTTCATTACATGTGTTAGCATTTTAATGACAGTTTTGTATCTACATTGTTGTAGGTTTTGCTAAAAGGTGCCTATTTTAAAATTTGCCTGTTTTCCACTTCTAGTAATTTCTTTTATGATATAACAATCTTTGAGGCAGCAAAACGGTTTATGTACTCCAAAAGGAAGTTTTTTTGATGGGAAAAAATGGTTTAAAAATTATGAAATAAAAAAAGATGACTGGTGGCTCTTATCTTGTTTTCCTCTGGTCTAACAAAGAAGTGATACTGAAACACAGTCTAAAGTTTATACTATCGTATAGTTGGGCTCTCATAAGAATTAGAAATAGTGACATTTGTAGCAAGGAATATCAAAGCCACACTGAATGAAAAGGACATGAAAATTTAGAAAAAGAAAGTGTCCTGTTTAACCAAAAGGGACAAACACTGTCCTCCTAAAAAGAACTAGTTGAGAAGTCTTAAGCAAAAAAGATTAAGAAAAGGGAATCACAGTACTGCAAATTACTAAGCAAGTGAATAGAGACAGAATTTCTCATTCATAGCCAAATTCACTTTTTTTTTGTTTTGTTTTTTGGAGGCAAAAGTTAAGTGACTTGCCCAGGGTCACACAGCTAGTAAGGGTCAGGCCAAATTTGAACTCAGGTTCTCCTGACTCCAGGGCCGGTACTCTATTCACTGAACCACCTAGCTGCCCCCTCAAATTCACTTTTGAGGAACGTTGCATAGTATCCATTTAATGGGTTAGGGATGACATACTCAGTATATCAAGTCTAAGAAGACTATAGGGTCTTCTCAGTGAGTTCCATGACCACTCAAATGAGATCAATGTAATAATGGATTTTTAAAAATGCTTGTTGGCTCCAATTCTTACAGTCTAGCCAAGGGCTCAGATTCTTAAGATCTGGCCCGCTTGCATTAGTGATACAAATGCTTAGATTTCTTCAGAGTCTGGCCAATATGGCAAATTCTTTAAATCTCACCCACCCTTGATTGATGTTCTAATAAGATGGCTAAAAGAAAGCTTGGGTCGAATTCATTTGGGCAGGACCCATGGGTTGTGATTTTGGTGTCCCAGCACCCCTAAACCTCTAAACCTCAACATTTTGGTGGCCTGTACAGGGAAGCTACCTAACCCCAAGCTCTTCTTCAGCCAAGACTGGAAGGTATATAAGCCTCCTCCCCTCTTTCTTGTCCTTGCAATTGAGGTCACTCTCCAAAAACCTAGGAAGGCTTGGAGATGCTTTCTGGGCAGACAGTTACGAGGCAGTCTCACACTGGGCCTGACACTCTTAGGCTCTCAGTCCACTGGTTTGGTTCAAGGTCATGACCCTGGGTACACCTTCTATAGCAGAGAGGACAAGGATGGATGCCCTATCTGGAAGCAGGTGCCCAATTTGGTCAATTCTCTAGGTGCTAGGCAATTGTGAAAACTGCAGGTGCTTTTTGGTTCCCTGAGGCTTACTTACTACCTTCCCTCTACACCCCTGGATTCTCCTTCAAGGAGGCTACAGGTAAAAGTTAGAATAGCTAAAAATATCTTAGCAGATTCTGGAAGTTTTGTGATCACTCATTTAGGAGTTTGAAACACCTCCTTACAACCCTGGTCACTCCCTTCTCCCACTCTTTTCCCTTGAGTCAAGAGGGTATTTTTGTTAACCCCTCTCATAGGAGAAGAGAGTTTCACCCCCCTCACCTTTGAATTTGCCCTCCCCCACCTGGTGAAAGGAAGGAGGGGGGAAGGGACAGCAGCTCTAGCATGGGCCCCACTGGCAGTGGCCTTGGGCCCTGGGGCAATCTTTGCCTGGAAGCATCACCCAGGTTCAGTACATTCTGCTAACCCCCTCACCCCCACTTCAACCCCCAGCAGCCATGGGGAGAGAGGGAAGGGGTCAAGCAGTGAAGGTAAAGAAGCTAGCCTCCAAACTTGGGCAAGCACGTTCTTTTAAAGTTGTAATTTTAACTGTTAATGAATGATGAGATGTTGATTCTCTGTGTAAAGTAATTTGGAAATGCATTTAACAAGACTGAAGTCACCTGACTGGTAATGGGCTTGTTTCAAGTTTCAAATTGACAAACTTTTTTAACACTTATCTCAAGTGACTTTTCATAATTTGGTTATAGCTAAAACAATTTGGCTATTGTTGGTTTTTGTTTTAATGTGTAAACTTGCCAGAAAGCTTGTTTGCGTTAGGGCTTGCTGAGAATTTGCAAGTATATAGAAATAATCTCTAACGATTGGTTTTTTACACCAGGACAAATTTAAATTTGAGATGTACATCCTAGAAAAGTTTTTCCTAAGTTGTGATTAGTGAAACTTGCTGTTTGAGGTACAAGCTCATGGGACCATAAATTATTTTATTTTGAGTTGTCTAATGCATCAAAATAATCCATGAGTAATCAATAATCTACCATCTCTGAGACAAATGCCACAAGCTACTCAGAGAGAATGTGATACTGGTAGGAAGTTTACATCTGGAAAAGCCAAGAGGACAATTTGGGATCCTCCTGGCTCAGTTCCCACATTATGTTCCTTTGAAAAGCAATGTTACCCACCTGGCTATTCTTGAGTCTGACTTTGAGGTGGGTTTGATACTACACAGTTGGAAAACTGTGAATTATTTGAATCCAAACAGAGCTAAGGATGTTTTATCCTGTCATATTTGGGCCCTAAATCTTGTCCTTGCTTTATCTTTTTATAGCAAATTTCTATAGTCTATAGAGGAAATAGAGAGCAAAAGATATAAGCACAATGCAAATGTGTGAGATGTTGCTGTTTTGATCTGAATGTGTAGTCATTCAATGCCCCCAAACAACTGAAATTAAGTCAGAAACATCTTCAGTTTGGTTTGGGGAGGAAAATTTCAATGATAATTGAAGAGAAAGTCAAGCCTCTTGGCAAATTCATTTGTGTAACTATTGAACCCAGGGGTGGAAAACTTCTACCTGCAAAAGTGTCACTTAAACTTTTGAAAAAGTAACAAGACCAGATAATCCTGCAGATCAAATGTAAATGATTTTAATGGGGCTCTTACACTTTTACTTCTCCCTATATCTAGGCCCTGCAATCTTTTCTGTCAGATTTGTGTTGTCTAGACCACAGGCCATTCACCTATAGTTGGTAGCAAACAACAGGTACCAGACAACGGTTCCCCCATTGTCCTCGGGGATGCAGCCTGTGCTCCTTTCCAGTCAACCTCCTCTGTGGGACCCTCTCGAGGCAGGGACAGCTCTACACTCCTTGCCAGCAGAAAGCAGTTTCAGAAGCCAAGACCTGCTCTCCTTATTCCAAAAGAATTTGGGTCTCATTATTTGAAGAGGGAATGATGGGGATGGGATCTGAACCCCTAAAAGGAAAAGACCATGTCTTTGGAAACTGGACTCCAAAAAGGAAAAGCCCTGGGTTTTCCCACGCGGCCAAATCTCTGGTGTTTGCCTGAGGCTATAATCCTACCTACTGGCCTTCATTATGGCCTAGGCCCAATCTCCCAATTCTCTGTTACCCTTAACCTAGCCTTGCCCTCCATTGTCATGCTTCCCTAAGGCCACTGGCCACTTCCCACCTTTAATTCTATCTAAACTCCATTCTCCCCTGGCCATAGGCTACTTCACAGTCCCCCAGCTGACTGGCCACTCCCATCCAGATCCCCCTTAGACCTTTCCTCCAGTCACCCCAGACTAGTTGGCCACTCCTAGATTCCTGCCACAGTCTATCTGTATATAGGGTCCATCTGGCCTCCATTAAGGTGATCAGATTCTTATAATCTAGCCCAGGGCTCAGATTCTTAAGAGCTGGCCCACTTGCATTAGTGATACAAATGATAAGATTCCTTAAGAGTCTGTCAATATGGTGGATTCTTTAAATCTCACCCACCTCTGATCAATGTTCTAATAAACCTTGTCTTTGGCTGAAAAAAAAATGCTTGTTGTCCACACTATGACATGTAGGATGTGTGTGTGTGTGTATACATGTTTATATCTATGCATATATACACATAGAAATACATGCACATACAATACATATGTGTATATGTCATATACACAAATAAGTACACACATATGTGCATGCATACAGACACATATTACATATGTGTTATGCATTTATACAGCTATATGTCTCTATCTATAGCTATTAGGCACTGCAACTAGGCAATGACCTAGAAAAGAAAAATGACCAGAAAAGAAAAAAAAGAAAAGTTTAGGCTGGATTTCGTGAGGGAAAACTGCCCTGTTCTTTCATCAATATCAAGCTACTCCCTGAAACAGAAACTCATCTTAAATAATAGTATTCTTCTGGGGATGCTATACATCTGTGAAGCATAGAATAACAACATCTTTATAAATAATACAAAATGAAAATCACCCAAAGGGTAATGGAGAACTGCATGGTAGACAGTAAGCTATAATTTATAACCAATGATTATGATGGGTGTGCAAGAAATGGTTTAAAAGTTGTGTGAGAGTCAGGTAAAGGTTATATTTCCACAGAGAAAGAGAATAATGCAGAAATTTAAAGAACAATTTAAAGAACAAAGTGAGGGCTTAACCGATGAGAAGTAAGTTGATGACTCTAAAAAGATTCCAAATTCAAGAAAAGGGTTGAGCCAGCTCAGACCAGTTAGGGTCAACCTGAGGACACCTGAAAAATGTTAGTGGCTTGCTTAATGAACTTCATTACTATTATCTGACACACCCTGCATAAAATTAGAGCCCCATTAACGAGTCATGAGATGTATGACCAAGGGAGGGGGAACATACTTGAGCATATTAAGGGGAAACATGTAAGGTGGGGTGTAACCTGGGAAAGGATGGACCAATCTGGGCCTGGGAGGTTTCGCGCCAAATTTGAATGTATAAAAACATGCTTGCCCTTGCACTCAGGGCCCATCTCTCCTTAAGAGGGGTAGAGCCCGCTTCTGGCCAGAAACATCTAAATCCTCTGGACTTTCTCTGTAATAAACTTTCTTGATACTAAATTTTAGGTGTCAAGAGTATTTCTAACAGTTGTCATCTGGGAAATGTATGTTCACCAAAGGATCACAGACTAGTCATGTAGCAAGACCAAGAGATGACAATGTCTCAGTACACTACACTGGCATCAATATAATATTAAAAGGCTTAAAAGAAGGCTTTCAGTGAACTGGGTAGATTTTCAATAGAATATTCATTGGATTCTATTGAATATTCAAACATGGATCAGAATCACACTGGATGAGAGGATATAGTTAAATCATAAGCTGAATACCCAACTGATAAGATGATGGATGCATTGAAGTGTTTAAATCAGCTACCCAGGCACTTAGGGGAAGGTGAAAAGAACATTAAAAAAATTAAGAGTAGAAGCTCAGTCCAGGCATTCTCTCAAGAAGTGAGCAGAGCCCAGTCCTAACATAAAGTCCAAAATCAAGAAAAAGGCTGGAAGAATGAGCAAATAAACAAAAAAGAATCCTACCATAAGGGCTATTTTTGTGACAGGGAAGCTCAAGGCACAAACTCGGAAGAAGAGAATGACTCAAAAATATCTATGAGTAAAGCATCAAAGAAAAACATCCTGGGTGCAAGTCCAACCAGAACTCTTACAAGAGATAAAGCAAGAATTTTAAAAAGAGCTAATTTTTTTTTAGAGTAAAAAAAAAAGTGTGTGTGTGTAGAAGAGGGAGAATGAGAACTATGGGAAAAAAATCTAGGAAGAGAATTAGGGGCTTGGAACAAGAGGCATAAAACTTTACCTAAAATGACAAGTTAACACAGATTAAATAAGAATACATTCATCATTCCTTTCCCTCCAGGTCTCTAGATGAGATAAAAACATCTCAGAAGGGTGTCTAGTAACAGGAAGACAGAGAAGCAAGAATTTAATTCAGCTCAGTTCTATACAAGGTATTTGCCAATGGCTTATCTCCTAAATAGATTAAAGAAAGAGGGAGCAGATCCATATTTACAAAAATATTTACAGTAGATCTTTTTATAGCAGAAAAAAAGCTGGAAACTTGGGGTACCCGTCAATTGCAGAATGGCTGAACAAGAAAGTATTAGAATACTATTGTACTGTGAGACACAACAAAAAGGATGGATGAGCTCAAGGAAAACCTGGAAAGACAAACGATTCTGAGTGAACTGAAAAGAACCAGTAGTACAATGTATATAACAACTTTCTAATGAAAAATAACTTTGAAAGGCTTAAGAATTCTGATCAGTACAATGAACAACCATGATTCCAAAGGACCCACGATGACTTGGGAGTCAAGGTATAGAACGTGTACACATACATACAACACACATATACACAGGGACAACACAGGAATTTGTTTTGTTTGATTATTCACATTTGTTACAAAGTCTCCATTAATCTTTTCTTTTTAATTTTAAATTAGGGGTGGTAGCAGAGAAAAAAATAAATGCTTGTTAATTGAAAAATCAAATAAAATAGAAAAAAAAACCAAGTATTTGCCCACAAAATCTTCAAGAAGAAAGACTATTTAAAAAAAAAAGTTAATCCTGGTGAGACCACTTGTAGCCCCTACCCCACTCCTCAGCTATAACACAGCAAATACATGGAGTTTGAAGTGACTGGATAATAGTGTTGCTTCTAAAATACTAAAATGGAGCCTATCCATTAGTGCAAGATGTGTTCTAACACAGAAGTGAAAGTTTGCTCTAAAGCTCCCTCGACATTTCTGATACTCCAGAAAAACTGGTTCTTGGGTGATTATCAGCATTCCCAGTGACTTTCGCTCTTCAGAGGCAAAGTAATGTGTGGTTGAGAGCAGATTCCACGCTGAGCCAAACCCAGTTTTGCTGTTTTTTCAAATGTACAGCCCTCATACCTGCAGTTGAAGTTCTCTCCTTAAGCAAAATAAGCTTCTTCAAAGTTTTAATACAGAACTTGGGCTACTTAGCTGCATTTTTTTTTAAAAGAGTGCTATTCTGATGATTTCAGCAGACACTATGAACATACCAAGAATACTTGGGCTAAATTTATCAGGATTTCCTTTGGTCTCCCAAACCTGAATCACTGTCGTCCTTCACTGTTTTTCCATGAATTGCCTAAAATAAATATGGAATTGAACTTTTTAAAAAAGACATCTCATGATTTTTCTGTGAGCACCTGCAACCAAATGATTGTAAAAAGAAAAAATGAGACTTCTAGTTTTTTTTTTCATATGGCAAAAGAAGAAAATAATGAGGAATGTTTAGTGGATAATTTCCTAGTGGAGGTTCAGGAAAAGCATTGTTTGTTGTTATTTTTTTTTTAATCTGTATTTGCAACTCTCTAGAAGATACTACTTATTTCAATTTCTGGCAAATGTTCTTTCCATTTAAGTTTACTCATTCCCTTTAATTGTTTATAATGTAATAAGCTTAAAATTAACCATCAATATAATCAAAAGCTTCCTTTGAAGTCACTTACATTTTCAAAAAATCATTTCAATCCATAAAAAGCCATAACTTTCCAGTCAACCCTCCAAATCTCCCTCAAGATTCTTTATCCATTCACATTTCTCTTTTATGGTCATAATTAGCTTTTCATCGGTTGTTGTTTTTTTGTTTTTGTTTTTTTTTCACTCTACATTATTTCTTTCACTCTACATAGTGCCATTATGGTCCTAGAATTTAATAAATGCTTATTAAGGCTTTTGTATGTGCTGGTTAAAAAACAGGGATAAAAGAGAAAAAGGGAAGTACCTGGTCTCTAGGAGTTTAAGTTCTTGGTCGAAGGGGAAGGAGAAAGGAAAGGACAAGATACAAGATATTTTGAGGGAGAAGAAAACACAAACTAGGCAGACCGTAAAGACTTTCTGTAAGAGAAGTTGCTTAAATTGAAACTAGGAAGTAGGAAGCTAAGGATTCTAAGAGGCAGAAGTGAGGAAGGAGTACATGCCACGCAAAGGAAGATAACCCTTGTCAAGAAATGCACTTGGCCAGTTTGGATGGAACACAGGGTGTGTGAAGGAGAACGATTAAATTAAGTCTGAAACAAAATAGTGTGGAGCTAGATTCTGAAGCACTTTAAATGTCAAGTTGAGGAATTTGTATTTTATCCTATGGGCAATAGGAAGCTATTGAATATTATATAAGGGAGTGCCATAGACCAATACTTTAGGAAGATGATATAGGTAGCTGTATAAATGTGGTAGGGGCTCTGCTAGACTCCTGGGGCAATTACAACAGTTCTAACAACAGTCTGCCCCTTAGATTAGGTCAACTAGGTGTTTTACACACCTGGTGGCTGGAACTCTACGAGGATTAGCCTCAGGGCAGGGAAGATAGGATAAAGTCATTTTCAGAACTTTAACAGCCAGCAAATCACTTCCCACAGTTTCAGACTTGGTGATAGAAGGAGAGTTGTATTTCACATCCTTTTTATTTCTGTTTTTGTGTTGTTAGTGTTTCGTTGTTAAACTAGTTTTTAATTGGATTTATTATTCACAAGTACTTAGTGAATTAAAAAAAACAGCCTTGAGCCCATTGGACCAAGCCAAATTTAGGTTTAGCCCATTTTTTTTTAATTGAAAGTAGCGAAGTGTTTCTTTCTTTTTTTTTTTTTAATTTTGTTTTCATTTTGTAATGACCTCAAGGTTAAATTCTCTTTTTAAGTGGGGGAAAAGTATTGTGGAAAGAAGATTGACTGGGATGATGGGCTGCTTAGAAAGTGACAAGTGACAAAAATGACAAGTCTTGTTTGCAGAATATGGAGAACTTCCTTTTCCATAGAGGGGGAAGGTTCTATTGAACCTAAATCTGAATAACCTAAGTAGGATTATTAGGACATGTTATCAGAGGAAGTAGAATGCTAGAAGCTCGGCTAGGCTCCTATTTTCATCACTGGAAAACCTGTACTGCCCCAAGCAAGGAGAAAGAACACAAGTTGTCTTTACGGATTAAAAAATTGAGAGTTAGAAGCAAATTAGCTTTTAATTAAAAAAAAAAGTGCACTGAAGTCAGAGGACAGCCTAATGGGAGAAGAGGTCAGTGTTAATGCAGGCAGGGACTAATCAACTATAGGAGAAAAGTATGCTTTCTGATCAAGAGGTTTCTCCAGAGAATGCTCCTCAAACCTTATCGAATTATCAAACCAGAGAATTATAAAACATGAAAATAACAACAGTAATCACCACTGGAACTCAGAGCAAGTGATAAAAAAGTCTCCAGCTTATCTTCTTACTACCTGCCCCTCTCCCTTCCCCATCAATACTGGGGGAGGGGGGAATATGGCTTTTAGCAAATGGTAGAATGGGTGGGCTTTTAAATTAAGGTCCTTGGGCAGCTGCAACAGAAATTTAAACAAGTCATAGAAAATTTAAAACAATGACTAATAAAGGTCTGTTCTAATGGGGGAAATTTAGATTATTTGTAAATTGTGGAATTTCATTGCCTGGAAGAGTTAATGAGCAAAATTATTTGCTCTTACAAAATTAGTAGAATCAATTGGAGGCCCCTTCAAAGGAATCATTTTTATCCCTTTTCAGGGGGTATAAAATGGGGAATTCTGCATACCTGGCCCCATAAAGTTGAAGGGGTTTGTGTGTGTGAAACTTTTAGAAGACAGATTTGGTGGGTTGTATTTGTGACCAGCCTGCTTAATTCCTCTTCACTTTCTGCCATCAGAGTGGTATTATCTGCATATCTGAGATCGTTAATATTTCTCCCTGCAACTTTAATTTTGGTTTTTGTTTCATCTGGTGGGGCATTTCCATGATATACTCTGCATATAAGTTAAATTAAAAAGGTGACAACATACAGCCTTCCTGTACTTCTTTTCCAATCTTAAACCAATCAGCTATTCCATGGAAGGCGTACTGGGTATGGCTTCTAAAACATGGGGTGGATAAGATGATTGATAATCAATCTATGGGGGTGTTAAGTGAAAATGAATAGAGATGTCTAGGGCCAGTAGCAAGGGTTCTTCTGCCCCACCAAAATTGAGGGCGTCTCTGAAAGCCCCAACACCACCCGGTGGTACAAAGTCACACAAGTCTTTGTGCCAAGACTTGAAGAACTGCTCAAATGAGTTCCCCTAGATGAGGGTGAGGTTTCCCCTAGAGCCCAGAGTAATTTAAAACTCTTAGATCCTTTGGAGATTAGAGATCATTGCCTAAGTCACTGTGGCTTAGAAGGGAGAGTGGGCAGAAATAATACTAAAATACAAATGATGGCAATGGGTTATTGTTATACCAAGGGTTCTTCAGTGTCTTATGGAGTACCCCAGAATGGAATAAAATTCTATACTAAGGCCTTTTAGAAACAATTTTTATTAGATTAAATTAAATCTAAATATTTTTCCTGAGGTTCGAAATTGGACAGAATTACCCTACACCTTTGGAAATCTAATATGAGCCATGTCAGAGTTATGATTCACAGCATTCTCAAACAATACATAAAAATCCACAGTGATATAGAAAACAGTTACAGAGCTTTGACAAAAGTTCAGATGTCACTTATCTTCCAATCATCTTTGTGCTATATTTTGGATATGGAAATGCTCAGGGTTTTGTTGTTGTTGTTTTTTTTTTTATAGGGGATTTGATGTATAGTTCAGAATAAAAATTACATTTAAAAAAATGCACATAGGAAACTAGCCAAGCAGGACAGTTTTGAAAGTAACCTGAATTATTACATACTTTTTTTTTAAAAAAGCAATAGGTATGTATTCCATACATATTCACTATTTCATATCTTTTTTTGTTCTACTTTATATATGGGAATTTTTTTGTTTCTCTTTTGGTACTTAAGTTCAGAATAAAAGAAAAAGAAACTAAGCAGAGCAATATAACAATAACTGATAATATTTTCTTCAGGTTAGTCTGGGAAGGATTTCAGACTGGAGAAATATTTATTTTTTAATATTTCTAAAATGGGGTTGGTTTAGTGTGTATTCACACCAGTTTTCTTTTGGGGACAAACCAAGGGAAAGAGAATATTGCTGAAGTGGAAGCTGGTGGAAAATCCTTTTGTGGGGGGGGCTTCATTTATGATGGCTAACTAGGGAAAGTGTATTGTGAACATAGAGACTGAGCTCTTGGGAATTCTCACCTGTTTGGACACTTAGAATAACTTCTATGGTGGTTATTGTGATGCCTGAAACATCTCAAATAGTTAATATTAAATAATGAGCATATATATGCATAAAAAAATTTTACTTCTTAGCAAGGAAGATGAAGGGCAGCTAGGTGGCCCAGTGGATAGAGTGCTGGGCCTGAAGTCAGAAAGACTCATCTTCCTATGTTCAAACCTGGCCTCAGACACTTACTAGCTGTATGACCCTGAGCAAGTCACTTAACCCTGTGTGCCTCAGTTCCCTCATCTGTAAAATGAGCTAAAGAAGGAAATGGCAAACCACTCTAGTATCCTTGCCAAGAAAACCCCAAATGGGGTCACAAAGAGTGAAACATGACTGAAAAACGACTGAACAACCTCAAGGGAGATGAAGAAGGCTGGAATAGGGAATACTCAGCAACTCCTCTTTAGCAGACAGCAAGAGCTCAGAAAAAGGCTGACAGCTTCAGGACATCTTAACCCTCACCCCACCCCCAATCCTTTTATAGCCCAAGAAAGGACTGGAAGGAGTGGGGAGTAGGGATCAGGAAGAAGAGTTCCAGGAGCCGGCTAAGCTCCTGCTATAGTAGAGGAGAGGTGGAGAAAGAGGAACGTGCAAGCAGGCTGACTAATAAGGAAGCTGACGCCATAGCAGAGTTGGGGGGGAGAGGGTATGTGAGGAGAGAGAAGGGGACAGAAGTGACAGGTGTTGTGGAGGTTGAAGTGCCAAGACCTGGCATCTGATATGGGGGGAGGTAGAGGGGAGACCCGAGGCCGACTAAAGTTGCAAACTGGTGTGACTAGAATGATGATAGTTGTTTCAACAGCAACAGAGTTGAGAAAGGGAGAGAATACTTTCTCATTTGTATAAGAATAAAAAAAGCAAAAAAAACCATATACTTTTCTTTGCCCTCCCCGTAATTCACAAACAAGTGAACATCAACTTCACTTTTAACATATTTTTCTTCATCAGAAACACCCTTTGACAATTTTGCAAAGGGCTATTTAAATAAATTTTCACCTTAGTTGCAAATCTAATAATTACATAAGGTATCACATTTCATCATGTCATAGTTTTGAAGCTCATACCACAGACATGTGAATTGTACTCTTAAGAAATGACTAGTAAAATGCAAAATAAGTACATGTTTATGCACAAAAATAATGTGACATGCTTACTGTTGATAGAAAATGTACTTGGAGTCGAGATCTATGTATACACACACACACCCACACACACACACACACACACTCGAAAAAACATCCCCAACAAAAATGAAGATGTCTTTGCAAAGATATATGTAGCTTGTGAGAGGCAGTATATATAGTGGATAGAGAGCTGACTTTTTAAGCCAAAAACACATGGGTTCAAGAATGACTTTGGTCCCACTTTTGATGCCCCCAGGTAACTCTAGAGCTGTAGGGTGAAGAGTAGGTATCAGTTTGCATTGGTAGAGAGAGTTCTATACTCAAGGGATTCCTTAGACTAAATGAAATCACAGATCTGGTTTTAAAAAATTAGCTTGCGTCCATTGGCTTGTGTGAGTTCAGCCAAGTTTAGAGGTCCATGGAATTTGGCTAAAAGCTGGCACCTATACTAAGGTTTTCAGTCATGGACCCTGAGTTTGCTAGCATAGACTTTCGCTCTGCAAATAAACCCAATTTTTGTTGTTGTTGAGTCCTTTTGGTTATGCCAACTCTTCATGACCTCATTTGGGGTTTTCTTAGCAACAGTACTGGAGTGGTTTGCCATTTCCTTCTCCTGCTCATTCTATAGATGTGGAAACTGAGGCAAACAGGGTTAAATGACTTGCCCAGGGTCACACAACTAGGAAGTGTCTGAAGCCAGATTGAACTCAGGAAGATGAGTCAGATCCTTACTCGAGGCCCAGCACTCTCTCCACTGTACCACCTAGCTGCCCTAATAAACCCAATAGGATTTATTAAATCTGCTGGAGCAGATTCTTTTCGAAATTACCAAAAAGAAAAAAGCTCAAGGAAAGTATAAAACCAGGCAGTGGGACCACTATGGATACAAATTTAAAATCCATAAAAGAAATAAAATATTAAAGCCAGTGTTCTCAAAGCAATGTTCAGCCATTTAGCGCAGACTTAACTTGTAATAGGTTACATAACTTATGTGCAGTCCTATAAAACTTATTCTGAAATCTTTTCCTTCCTCATCTCTGCCACTTATAAACAACAACACATGTTAATAAAATGCTAATAAAAGAATTCCCATTTCCTGATTTTTTAAAATTTAAACTTTTTAACCTCATATCTGAGTTACCACAAAGTTTTGTATTTAAAACAACAAGCCAGGAGTATAGATAGAATTTCTTCCTAGCTCTTATAAATGTGAACTTTTGGGAAAAGTTACAAGTGCCACACATAGTTACAGAAGTATTTTATTAAGCACTTGCCAGGAACTGTGCTAAGCTGTAGGTATACAAAAAATGGCAAAAGATAGTCCCTCCTTAAGGCACTCACAAGCTAAGGAGGGACACAACATGCAAACAATTACGTACAAACAGGATATGTCCAGGAAAAATTGGAGATAGCCAACAGAGTTGTTGTCCTTAGTGCTCAAAGAGGACCAAAGTGACATCATTATTTTAGAGTCAAGTTTCAGTGTGTCTGACTGTGGCCGATCAGACCAATACAAGCTCAGAACGTTCCACCACAAGTCCGGCGCAAACAGTCCATCCAAACATTTAGGGTGGATTCTCTGAATTTGTGCATCTTGAATTCCTTTTGAGCTACTTCAATTCTGCTTGCTCCTAGAGCACAGCACCTTCTCTGATGAAGGCACACCATGCTGGGCAGTCCTATGCCAGTGTCTCCCATGTCACACAATCAATTCCAAAGTTCTTCAGAGAGACCATGAGAATGTCCTTGCATCGCTTCTTCTAACCACCATGGGAACACTTGCCTTGTGTGAGTTCTCCATAAAACAGAGAAAGCTTTAGAATGAAGGGGCATCGGGAAAGATCTCTTGTAGAAGGTGAGATTTTAGCTAGGACTTAAAGGAAGCTAGAAGGCAGAGATGAGGAAGGAAAAGATTTCAGAATAAGTTTTATAGGACTGCACATACATAACCTATATCAAACTGCTGACCATCTAAGGGCTGGGGAAGGTGAAGGACAGAAGGAGAAAATTTTGAACTTAATTTTTTTTTAAAAAAATGAATGTTAAAATTTGTCCTTACATGTACTGGAAAAAACAAAATAGAATTTTAAAAAAAGAAAAAAAATATATTCAGGGTGAGGGGGAGCAGCCGGGGAAATACCTAGAGTCTGAGGCCAGTATTACTAGATTACAGAGTCTGTAGCAGGGATTGAGAGGTAAAAAGACTGGAAGAGTAGAAGGGAACCGTGTTGTGAAGGGCTTTGAATGCCAAACAGAGGATTTTATTGGAGTTGGCTGAACAGTGGAAGTGACGTGGTCAGATGTGTGCTTCAGGAGTATTAATTTGACAGCTGAGTGGGGAATGGCCTATAGTGGGAAGAGACGAGGCAGAGAGACAAGTGTGCGGGCTATTACACTAAATAAAAGCAACATCATCTTAAAAAATAGTCAATAAAAGTTTTTTGTCATAATGATCCCAAGATACAGGTAGTACAAATATTATGAGATCATAATTTTTACAGATGAGGAAACTGAGGCTCAGAAGGAAAGGGACTTGTCCAAAGTCACACACTTGGTTAAAGGCAGACACAGGACTTGGATTGAAGTCTAAGTATTCTTATTACCATATCATACCACTCAGTTAGTCTAATACTTTTTTTTTAACCAATAAAGAAACTGAGGCCTAGAGATGATAATAAAAATAGCTAGTATTTATATAGGGCTTTAATATCTACAAAGGTGCTATCTCATTTGAGCTTCACTGCAACCCTGGGAAATAGGTACTATTATTATCCTCACTTTACAGAGGAGGCAATTGAGACACAGAGGTTAAGTGACTTACCCAGGGCCATATTAGTGCCTGAGGTCACATCTGAACTCATGTCTTCTGCCTCCAGGTCCAGAACACTCCCTAATATGTCACCTAGATGCCTCAGGTCACACATTCCAATGGTCACACAGACAGTTACATGCACTCTGAGTTGTTTTTACTAATAGTGATCCATCAATATTCAGTTTTTCTTTTAACAAATGACAAACTGGTCATAAAAAGAACTAAATGCTCCCATCCATGTATGGCTGAAAATCACTTTAACAAGGTGGTCTCTCCAGCTGAGTTAACCATCAATAGTCTCGTTTATTTTTTTAAATAAATAGAATCAATATTTATAAAGCATCTACTATGTGGTACACTTGAAGGAATACTAGCTTTGGAGCCAGAAGACTGAGATTCAAATCCTACCTTCCATGATTATTACCAGTGGAACGTTGGGCAATTCAATGCCCTCCTCTGAGGTCACGTCCAGCTCTAGGTTTGTGAAGTCTCTGTACTAGGTGCCCAATGACCTATAAATGCTATGAACATACCAGGGGCTGGAAAGGGACACACCCTTAATAAAGGGACCTTTCAGAGATGTGGCCCCAGGACAGGAAGTTAATTATTCATTCCTCTTTCCTCCTATTTAGTTGATAAATTTCAACCTGGTTGTTTTCATATTTTAAAGAGCATCATCACATAAAACACAAATTAAAGATAAGAGCTGAAGTTTATGTCATAAATGAAGTTCTATAAGTAAAAAACCAGAGGAAAAAAAAAACCAACCACCCCACATCACCAGATAATAGCAGGATTAGGTATACTTCCTATTGTAGTCTGCTATTTCCTACTTCTATTTCAGGAAGGCAGAAACTCATTACTACCAGCTCCAATTACCTCAGTTTATGAGAAATTACTCTTGTATCTTTGTATTTTAAAAAGCAAAAATGAGCATTTAAAAAAATAAATATTCGGGGATTTGGGGTATTCAAGACGGGGAGTTTATCTTCCATTTCTATTTCTGCCTTTGAAGTCATGTTCTATATAGTATTTACATTTTGGTAGCATATGAACATCACAGTATTTTTTTTTTGGCCATCAGTATAAATTTTAGCAACACTCAATATAATGCAGAGATTCTTAACCTTTTCTATGTCATGGACCCTTTGGGCAGCCTAATGAAGCATATGGACTTCTTCTCAGAGAAATGTCTTTAGATACATAAAATAAAATACATAGGATTACAAAAGAAACCAATTATATTGAAATGTAGTTATCAAAATATTTTTTTAAGTTCATAGAACTGAAGTTAACCCCTGATTTAAGAGTACAGAAGTCATATCTACAAAAGAAATGGGAAAGGAGAACTCAGCAAATGATCTAGAGTATAGAGAGCTGAGGAATTTCAGAACTCAAAGGTGACTCATATCATCCAGTCTAGGGATGGGGAACCCGTGGCCTTCAGACCGAAGTCAAAAGGCCTCATTTACGGATCTAGAAGGCCACATTGTGGCCTCAAGGCCACAGGTTCCCCACCCCTGATCCAGTCTAATCCCTTATTTCACAGATGAGAAAACTAAGGGCTGAGAGTCTATGGGATTTGCCCAAAGTCACAAGTCTAGCTGATGGGAGGGCTGGGCCTAGGACTTGAGTCTTCTGGTTACATGTTAGTCTTTCCTCCTCATTATAACATAAGGCATATAACTTATCTGCTTCAATCTCTGTGATGGATCAAGTTAGATAGATGTTTCTCTAGTCTGAGTCACTTGGATAATTGTCTCAATTCTTTACTTGACTGTGTGGGTAATCACAGCCAGAGAGACAGGTTTTTCTAAAGTTGACTGGTGTTTCTCTTCATCAAGAATGCTCAGTTCTTCTAATAATATGTTTGTCTAAGAAGATTTCTTAGTCCCATTATCAACATTTCATTTACCCTAATTTCACATTTATAATAATATGTTTCATCCAACACACACCCTACTTTCAAAGGGTTCTCATTTTCAAATACAATTCATAAAAGCCCAAGAAATGTTTTTCTTTCCTATGGCATGTATACACATTAGCTGACTTATCTAATAGATGGTGCTAATAAGGGTGAGGTTGTGGGTTTGGTCTTAAGATAGACTTAGTTTTTAATTAAATTTAGCAAAAAATGAACTATGCACAAACTACTGTGATAGGTCCTGAGGGAAATACAACTCAGGTCTTGCCCTCCTGTAGCTTAAAGTTTGGTGGGGGGTTAGGATTTATAAGCCCTTAAATTCTTAGATGAGTTTATTACTTCTGTGGAGCCAGAACTCCCTCCACCCAGTACAGATTACAACTTTCTCAGAGAGTCAGGATATCTAGTTTATTTGGTAGGACTTGCTATATCCATATCTTTGAAGAAATCCTTACAGTTCTCACAGTCCCTAGATGAACTAAAGATTCTGTCCATATGACTGGCTCACCTCCTTTTCCAGGAAGATCTATTCTTTTTTTAAATAATTTTTTATTTATTTTTAGTTTTCAACATTCACTTCCATAAGATTTTGAGTTTTAAATTTTCTCCCTCTCCTCCTTCTCTCCTCTCCCCAAGACGGCATGTAATCTGATATAGGCTCTACTTACACATTCATATTAAGCATATTTTCCCATTAGTCATGATGTAAAGCAGAATTAGAACTAATGAGAGGAACCATGAGAAAGAAGAAATAAAACAACAAAAGAAAAGGAGAGCAAATAGTACACTTTCATCTGCCTTCAGACTCCATAATTCTTTCTCTGGATGTGGACAGCATTTTCCATCATGAGTCTTTTGGAGTTGTCTTAGATTCTTGCATTTCTGAGAAGATCCAAGTCTATCAAAGTCAGTCATTGCACAATGTGGCTGTTACTGTGTATAATGTTCTCCTGGTTCTGCTCATTTCACTCTGCATCAGTTTATGTAAGTCTTTCCAGGTTTTTCTGAAGTCTGCCTGCTCATCATTTCTTATAGCACAATTGTATCCCATTACATTCATGTGTCACAACTTGTCTGGCCATTCCCCAATTGATGGGCATCCTCTCAATTTCCGATTCCTTGCCACCACAAAAAGAGTTGCTATAAATATTTTTTTTTTACATGTGGGTCCTTTTCCTGTTTTTATGATCTCTGGAATACAGCCCTAGAAGTGATATGGCCAGGTCAAAGGGTATGCACTATGCACTATTTTATAGCCCTTTGGGCATAGTCAGGAAGATTTATTCTTGAGGTCATTTTTATGCTGCTTCTTATGTGTAAGTCATCACTGCTAACATGCCACAGTCTACTTACATGTACCACCATACTCATGGCTTTCTTACCTATAACTTTGATTCTTCAGAAAGCATAGTACTCCATGACTTGACAAATTATTGTAATAATATCAGTGTTGAAAAAATGGGCTTTCGAAGCAATGAGAGTATCATACAATTTCCCAAATGTGATCCAATCTGAGCTCCTATTCAATTCTGGACTCGGCACATTTATCTGGGTAATATGCATTTTTTTTACACACTTTATTTTTCCAGGTTGGATGGTTGAACCAATCTCCTGAATTTCCATGATTTCACTAAGGAGATTTATATATAGTGTTCTGGGGCTCAGAATTCTGTGAAGGATGATTGAAAGGGACAAGAGAGTGGAAGCATCCTACTAGGATGCTATTGCAATAAGCCAGGAGGACAGTAATTGAAGGCTGTGATTGGAAACGGACAAGACACTTGGCAGAACAGAATTAAAGGAACTCCTTTCCAATAGCCTACATTTTCCCAGTGAAATAGGGGGCCAAGTCATCAGTTTTAAATACAGCTATGGGGAGATAGAAGGGTATGTGTAGGGCTTGAAGAGAGAGGAACAAGTTTAGAACCGTCTCTAGGAAATGTGATTTGTTGTTGTTTAGTTATTTCAGTCGTGTCTAGGAAATGTGATAAGGGAATAAGGGTATGGTAGATGAGGTGCTGAGCTCCAGTAATCTGTGAAATGTCACTGTGTCATGTATTATGGTGATGAAAACCAGCTCAATTTTTGTTATTTTCTCCAAAAATGCTCAGCTTTGTTCTAGTGCTTTTAGCATACCTCTACCAGAATTCTTTGAGAAAGTTGAAAATGCCATACAAACATAAAGTCATTTATGCACAAGCTTATGATTTAATGAAGGTTAATATGTGGAGAAACAAATAGCAAGAAAAATAGCTACCATAATTTCAAAATTAATTAAAGTCAAATATGTTTTAAAGCTGTTTTTTTTCTTTTAACTTTACTCACACTGTAGTTTACTGATTCTAATGCATGTTACCTTTTATTAACTAAAAAAACCTGAATCTTTATATAGATTCTTCTCAGGACTATAACTTTCATAGTCGTGATTGCATTCCTTACGGTGAACATTAATGGTCGTTAGAGTAGGGAAGGGTGTAAATGGACACCATTGATTTCAATGAATTAGAACGCATGTGGCTTGGTCTGTATAAATCTGTCGCCTTACTTTGAGGAATTCCTGTGGCTAGATACTCTTGTCACTGATGCACATTGCAAGCCAGCTAAACTGAAGCAGTAGGGAACCCCTAGAGGGAGATAGGAGGCAGCACGTGCCAGGGAGGTCAAATCCTAAATACCACCACTACCTTCACCACCATCTCCCAGGATCCTGAACCCAACAGCTCTAGTAATGGCAGTGTGCCATAAACCAGCAGTCCTGCTTCTAACTCAGCCCACAAAGCTATCACTGAGGGGAGAAATCATTGAGGAAAAAGCGCCCCCCTTTCTCATCACTCCCAGCAACTGCCACCAAACAGGAAAGTAGGGATAAAAGTCCTGGTCCCCTCAGACCACCAGTCCTGCTTTCCACCCAAACCTCTCAGCCATCACTTGGGGAGATGGCTCCTATAGAGAAGGTGTCAGTCATTCCCACCAACTGCCAATCAAGTGGGATTTATAGGACAGACAAGCCAACCTACATGAAACAGTAGGGCATCCTGAAGGAGACACAGGAGTCAGAGGGAACCAGACAGATCAGGCCACTGCCACTGCCACTGCCACTGCCACCACCACCCACCATCACCTCCCCTTAGGCCCTGATGGAGACAGTCCAGGACCTTGAACCCAAGAACCTTTGGAATAAAAATGCTTCCCACTCAGTGTCCAAACCATCACCCTGAGAAATAAGTTCTCCTGGAGATACAGCCTGGCAAAGGTTCCTGAAGGTGCTAAAGCCACATCCACTGAAGACTCAGAAAAGAAAGTTCTTATCTCCAATGTCCTTGGCACTAGTAAATGGTTCAACAACAGAAAATGATATGATTTTACTAGGAGAAATGACATTACAAAGGCATTAACGTCAGGTTTTCTGCTATACCCTAAGGACCATGGGACCTTTCTATCTGACTTGTAGGTGTTGTCTCTCCCAGTAAAATATGAGCTTCTTGGGAGCAGGGACTATCTTCCTTTTCTATTTGTATTCTATTTCCTATTTGCGTATTAGCACTGTGTTTTCCATACAATAAGCACTTAATAAGTTCTTCATTAATTCAACTTCTCCACACATTCTTATCCTGTGCAATTTTTGACCATGTCTTTCCAAAAACCCTTCATGGAAGATCCATCCAACAGTATGGAAGTTTTCTTTTCATTCTTTTGCTATTTCTGACATAGTATAATAGCATTCAGGCTATCCAGCCAGAATCTCTCATTCTCAACATGTGATTGGCCTACCTTCTTCCCTAATCTTTCCTTTTTGGGGAAGAAGGCCAACAGGTCTGTACCTATGATTACATCAATGAAGGGAATGCCATGGTATGGAAGTTCCTTCTTCAAATGTAGATCAGCAACTGTTCTACAATTCAGTCCTAGTTGTCTGAACCACTGAAACGGCAAGTGACTTGCCCAAGGTCACAGAGTCAATATGTGTCAGAGGACAGACCTGAACCCAGGTCTTCCTGACTCTGAGGCCAGTTCTGTATTCATTATCCTGTGCTGCCTTTCCAGGTATACATTTCTTCAATAATGTCTTTTATTCTAGCCCTCAAGAATAACTCAATATTCCACAGTTTATTTAAACCATCTTTGCATTCTATAATATCATATATAATATAATATATAATGTCATTAGTAATTATTAGTATTATCAGTATGTTATAATACATAATATATAATATTTTATAGTCTATTTAAATAATCTTTCTATTGCTCTTTGAGTTTTTGGTCATTTTCATTCCTTCACCACTTTTGGAAAACCTCAAAACCTATGGATAATAGGCCAGTAGCAACAAATCATGTGAAAGACAACATCCTGCTATGACCATATCACAGATACAACACTTCAGTAATAAACAGAAATGAGATAATTTTCAATAATATGTTTGTCCCTGCCATTATCCTCTTGCATGGCAGGGGTGGGGGGGTGAGGAGGGGTTGTGGTAATGGAAAATATTTACTCCTCTGTAGCCACATTTATGTGCAATTCTTTAAGTCAGAGGAATTTTATTTTATTTTTTTTAGCACTTGGTTCCCCACTAGAATAGCAACTTAAGTGCTGAAAGCCTCTCTTCCTTTCTGGGCCAGCAGTGCTGACCAATTAATTAATTGACTGGCAAGCTAGTTAACTGTCAAATTAGGATAATAATACTTTCTCCTCTCTACATCAAAGGGTCATTGCATGTGAAAGAAAAATGAGATCTGTGAAAGCTGACTTGAAAGTGTTAAAAGTGCTAAATATAAAATTTTGTATTTCTGTGTTTCATTCGTTCCAATATCACTTTGACTAATACTAATAAAGAAAGAGATTTACAATAAGCAAACTTTTTAAAAGATGTATGTCTAAAACTTTGGGATAATTCACTGTGGAGCAGATTTTCCATTTTTCATAATTTATGTTCAAGGAGAAGCTGACATTAGAAAATTAGGTCATATATTCCTATCTTGTTAGCATGAATCTTACCAAAGCATACTTTTGTGACAAAAAATAATACTCTATCTCACTTCCATTGACTTGAAGAAAAAAACCCAAAACCATGGCATAATATAAAACATTCATCTTGGAATAAGAAAACCTGAATTTAAATCCTGGCTCCCATATTTATTTACTAGACATAGGGTGCTGAGCAAGTAACAACAAATTGAACTTGCATCTCAATTTCCTCATTTGTAAAATGGTGACATAATAATACTTAACCTAGCTGTCTCACAAGATAGTTAGGAAGAAACCCACTTTAAAAATGTTAAACAAATTATAAATATGAGTCATTATTTTATAGGGCTCTGACCTTTGACTTTACAGGTAAGCCTGGTCTTGCATTGTCCTAAACCAAAAGGACTTACCATCTTGGCCTTGGTCCATGATGTGCTCTTGGCCTACAGCAGATGCCTCAGTACCCACACACCAGTACATTCTGGGTTGCAGTTGTGAAACTCCAGTAATCCAGTTTCTGAAGCAGCCCAGTCAGAGATCACCATCTGCACAGCTCAGAGTACAGGTGACAGTGTGGAAGCAAGATGATATTGTGGTTGAGAAGAAATTTTGTTTGCTATATTGGAGAGGGGAAAAAGAGCTTTTTAAATGATCAAATCTTTCTCCATTCTTGTAAATCTTTAAAATAATTCTTCCTATCTAAGGCTCACTCTTTCTTTCAATGACCTTCATGTGTTACTTACTCCAGCTAAGCCCTGACGGGCTGGGTGAAAACAAGCAGTATCCCTCGAATATCACAAACAACAGCCATGATCCATCATGTACATAATGTGCATGCAAAAAAGTGTGTACATTTTAATCAACACCATGCATGACCTACCACAATTCCAGAGGACTCACGATGAAATATACTGCATACTTCCTGATAAAGGTGATATAAACTCAGAGTGCAGACTGAGATTTTTTGTTTTTTGGACATGGTTAATGTGGTAATTTGTTTGACTATAACAGGTTAGTAACAGGGGTTTTGTTTTTCTTACTTTCGTAATAGATTAAATGAGACATTTGTAAATCGTTTAAGCACACTGTCTGGTAAATAGTAGGATCTTAACAAATACTTGTTCCCTTCCTCCTTCACTCCCCTTAATAAGGATGGAGGAGGTGGGAAGAAGGGAAAGTGAATTTTTGTTTGAAAACAAAATAAAATTTAATTTAGAAAAAAATTTATTTTATAAGCATGGGGATTAGAAAGGATATGGACTATGCCATCAGCAGGGTTTTCTACCTTTTTCTAATTAGCAGCCTCCCTTAAAATTTAAACTTTTAAAGTGGGGATTATTCCTATGACGTATGACATAGAGACTAGAAAACTAGATTTGGAGTCAGTTAGACCAGGGTTCAAATAACCCAGGGGGCAAATCATTTAATCTTTCAACGCTCTAGAAAACTCTCCAAAATTTACATAGGAGCTAGCTCTGGTGGAGGGAGTTCCCTATAATTAATGAAATTATAGTCCCAGTCCCTATCCCTATTTATATCTGATAAAGAGGTGGTCCTCCTTGCCAAGGACAACCTTTTTTGATCTCATGCCCTCCTCTCTACTTCAGCAAACTGTCCCCACTATCATCTCCTCTTCTAATCTTCAATCTCTACCAATGTACTGGCCCTTTTCCCTGCTGTGCCTACAAACGGGCCTCAAATCTCTCCCTTGAGCTCTTGAAAATAGTCTCCCCTTTCTTCTCTTTCTCTCCTTTCACTTACTTCCCATTAGATTGTAAACTCTTTAAGGGCAGGGACTTTTCTTTTGCCTCTTTTTGTATCTACAGCATGCTCAGTGCCTGGCACACAGTAGGTGCTTAATAAATGTTTATTGATTGATAAACTGCTTCTAGCTTCTGACCTCATATCCCTCTAACATTACCAATGGTCTTTTAACTGTTAAGCTGATGATCTTTCCTCAATACACATCCTTCTTGATCACTTTAAGCATTTGAAACAATTGACTACCTTCCCATCTGGAATATTTTATGAGTTTTCCTGGCACTATTTTCTCCTAGTTCTCTACCTACTTGCCACTTCTTGGGCTCCTTAGCTGGTTTATCCTCATTTCATGACCCCTAATTATGGCTGTTATCTCTAAAGCTTTGTCTCAAGTGCTCTTCTCTCCTCTCTCTCATTTGTATTTATTTTGTATGAGTACACACTGCCTTTTATCAATAGAATATAAGGTTTTGCTTTTTTGTTTTGAATTTCTCCCTTTAAAAAAGGCTTGGTAATCAATAATTGATGCTGGTTCTGCACTACACCTAGTATACTGTGTGTCTCCAACAATTATTAAGCAACACAGCTGCAAAAATAGGTCCAACAGATTTCATGACTTAGTACTTAAAAGAACTGGAAATCAAATAGCCAATGCTTTTCTAAGCACTCCGACAGCTCATGTCATGAGGATTATGTACCACTGCATTCCTTAAACCCCTTTAAGGAATACAATGAGTTGTTTGGAGGGGCATAATCAGAACAAAATTCACAGATGTGGTGTTAAATATGATTTGGCAGTATTTCACATAGAAAGGAGAAATATCTGAACAAGCACCAGGGATGTTAGCTTTTAAACATTTTGGAGGCTAAGAAGTGGGGAGAAGTGGGGGGAGGTTGGGAAGGATTGGAGAGAGATTATAGATCCTGCTGAGATTTAACCAAGAGGTGTTAACTCTACAAAAACTAATCTAAAAAAATAAACTCATGGGGCTTGGGTTTGGGGAAGAGATATAGAATGGGACTAAAACTATTGTAAATAACTGCCTTCAAATATAATGAGTTACTAAATATTTACTCTATGCTCCTGACACTAAAAGTAATATAATGCTGGGCAACTGTTGAAAATTTTTTAAAGTTTCCTACCTGTAATAATGTTTTTCCTCATTTTTACTTTTTTCTGCAAACTTGAAATTTTAGCTTCTGCTAAAACCCCCAACACATGCTGTTCCCCTTTTTGCTTTCAGTTTCTCTATGAAAATCATTTTTACCAACATAGTATTTTGCCACCAGAGCAGCTTTATAGTCACAATTTTGTCCATTTGCTAAATAGAAGTTAGAAGGTGTAGCAACTCAAGTTTTGCTCAATCTCTGCCCTCAAACGGATTTCTGCTTCTTCATAGATCTCCTTATCTTTAGGTTCCTGGCATAATCAAATTTCTAAATTGGGAAATTATCTCATATTAGAGGTGGCAAATATCGCACATTTTTCCTTCTCAGCCAAAGTTTGCTATAAAAGCTTGCTATAAAAGCTTCCTCAAAGTTTCCCTCAGCTTTAGTTAGGTTCCTGGTATAATCAGATTTCTAAATTATGAAATTAGCTTAGAAGAGGCAAATAGTGCAAATTTTCCATTTTTCAGCCAAAGGGTGGTTTCCAAACCTTTTCCACCTATATAAATGCATAAATGTTCCAAGATCTTTCAAAATAAAAAGGCCTGTATTCTCCTGGTAGTTGTATCCCATGGCATCTCATCTTACAATAATTCTGAAGGCTCAGAATAAAATCAGTATTCTCTTTGTGACCTCACATCTCCCTCCCTCAAAAGTAGCACAGTAATAAAGTCAATTTACTTCAAAGGGGTGTGTCGGGGTGAAAGTAGTAAAACCATAAAGTCCTAAGGCCAGGCCTCACTGTGGCCTAGAGGTGACTTGGGGTTCAAAAAGCCTAATACAAAACAAAAGCTCTAGAGGGTTCTACCTGGAGGCAAAGACTTACAGGGTAGCTTGTGGGTCTTCTGTGCAAGAACTAGCCTAAATTTGGAGAAATTTGTCAGCAACAGATTAGCAGCAGGGTGCTGATTTTTTCCTGGCAAAATCAATTCTCCAGCAATGCAAATGTGCAAAAAATGTACAAATGAACTAATGCAAGGCAGAATGTGATAACAGTAAAAGCTTAGGACAAAGTGCTAAATTTGAGAAGAAAGAGATGTATCACTTTAGCTGGTAGCTTGGGAGCAAGGTTGGGGACAGTGGAACATGGAGGAAAAAGTACCTGGATTGGGCCTTTAAAGATTTCAGTAATTCAAGAGAGATTTCTTTTGCTGACTTTTTATTAAACCCAATACAGAGGGAGTCCATTACAGCCTAGTGAAAGGCATTCTGTGGGAGACAACCTTCGAAAAGAGGAATCATGGTGCTCTTCCAAGTCGAGGCTTGGAAAAGAGTTTGTTTCCCTTGCCCCTCCAAGAGCAAAATTTTCCAAGGCCTTCAAATCATGACTAGAAGATAAAGAGGGCATCTACTGGGGGATCCCTGTTTACCTGCTGAAGTCAATTCTTTAAATTCTAGGCACAGTTACTTAGTGCACAAACCCCTAACCTTGGGCAAAAACAATATCCAAGGTATCACAGAGGTAAATGGTATTCTCATTAATCTTCCCACAATCTCCCTGGGAGTAATAAGGGTGTAGAAAACTCAACTTTTCCTAAAATGTTTAACTGAGTTGGGAGGACCTGAACGTTTATTTTACTAAGTAAATTCCTATCAGCCAGACAATATTATGCTTTACATGCATACTTAGTAAAATTAAACCCCAAATGCCCTTCCTCACACGGATTTGACAACCAAATGTTAAGAAGAGAAACTAAAAAAAGGAAAAAGGCATAAGGCCAAGTATTTTGTCTGAAAGCAAAGGGAAGGTTTAGATGTTACTTCTTTAATACCCCACTCCCTTCCTTTTTCTTTTGTTGCTCAGTACAAAGCTACTTAATCACAATTGCCTCTTTTAAGATTTTATCAGAATACCAGCGCATTCAGTTTATCAAAGCAAGTCTAGGTCTCGCACAGATTCCGAGGGATCGTTTGAAATCCTAGTTAAGCTGGAGTGCCATAACCTGTTTTTGTTGCTGCTTTTTCTAGGAAGTGTCTCTCCCCCCTCCCCCCAGCATGTCCTGACAGATACTGAAGAAATAAAAACATCTTACTTATGGTTTAAAAAAAAAAAAAGCAAGGTGCTTTTGTTTCTGGCCATCTTAGATCAGGGTCCAAATAGTCTCTAGAGGCAAATAACCCGTATGCATTCCCCTTAACATATACCCTTAAAAAGATTGGCAAGAGGCAATGCACGCATAATATTGTTTGGTTGATAGATCAATCAATCGATCAATCAATAAACATTTATTTAGCGCCTACTATGTGTCAGGCACTGTTTTAAGCTCTGGATAGATCGTGGACAGCAGAAGTTGGTGCCTAACTTCGGGAGGAGGTCGGTCCGGGACCTCAGATTCCTTCTCGGCTCGCTGGCCATCCCCAAAGCCCAGGTTCGGACGCCCAAGCCCCTACCCCTCCACCACCCCTACCCAGTCCCAGATTCCCGGTCCCCTCTGCAGGCAGTTCCCAGGGGACGTGAGTCACTGCAGAGAAATCCCGGCAGCAGAAAGAAAGTTTGGAGTTCTGAGAGTCTCCCCGTAGCGCTGCAGGCACCTCGCTCTCTCCCGGGCAGGAGCCAAGGCGAGCTGCACCTGGGGAAAGGTGAGTCTTGCAGCCTTCCCGCGCCCCCACCCCCACCCCAGCAAAATCCACATCCTCCTGGGCTCTGAAGGCAGCGGGGGGCCGCCCTCCAAAGAGGTGGCCGACAGGAGGAGGCCAGCCCGTGGCGTGGCCTCTCCCTCGCCGCAGGCACAGCTAGTCTAGGGACCCAGCCCCGCCACCCCACCCCACTCGGAAACTGAGTGGAATGCGTCCCGGAGGAGGAGAAAGCCAAGCTCAGGGGAGGGGTCCGAGGAGAAGCTTACCTGGTACTCTGGGAGGGATCCGGGGGGTCCCGCACTGCCAGGTGGAATCGGGGCTCAGGGCTACTGCAGCTCCCTCCGTGGGGAGGGGAGGGAAGCGGGAGGCGTGGGCGGGAGTCCCCCGGGGAGGGCGGGGCCGGGGCCGGAGCGGAGCAGAGCCCCCCTTCCTGTCCCCACCTCCTCCTCCCTCCCGCCGCCTCCCGCGCTGCGCCCCGGGCCTCGCGCTCTGCCTGGGCCACGGCCACGGCCCGGTCACGGCCACGGCCACGGCCAGGGCCAGGACCTCCCTTCCTCTAGGGCCAGGACCTCCTAGGGAAAGGCGGGCGGGTTGCGCTGCGGGGCTAGGGAGAATAAGCGGTGAGCCGGAGGGGACGGGCCGGCCGCGGGGGAGTAAAGTTGGGGGCTGCTTATTTCGGAAAGGAAATTCGGTGGTGGCTGGGGGAGAGGCGTTGGGAGGCTGCAGGGTCCGAGAATTGGACCACCGCCTCGGGCAGTCTTCAGAGGCTATCGACTCTTCCCTCGACTTTACAGATGTGGAAACTGAGGCCCCTGGAAATTAGGAGACTTGAATAAAGATCCTAGGAGCCTGTCCCCTTATTTTACAAATGAGGAAACTGAGGCACAGGGAGGGTTACTCATACCCCCAGGTCACACAGACTCTATCAGAGTCAGGACTTGAAGTCTTTCTGGCTCTAAAGTCAATGTGCTCTATCTACTACGCAACCCTGCGTCATCCTTTTACCATATATTTTAATGTACCTGTATACAGATATAATTTGCAGCCATCCCTGGTCCATATCCTCTGTTAAATGAAGCAGAAACTAATGTGAAAATAGGATTTGTCAAGTAAGGTCCTTCGTCCAATCAGACTTCTGCCTACTTTTTTCAGTCTAAACTTAGATGACTTCCCCTTCCATTATTACTCTATGCTCCATCCAAATTGGACCACCAAAGCCTTCAAAATACGTCTTAATTTCTTTAGGTGGTCTGTGACTCTTAGTGGCAGTGTCTATCTAGGCTTGTAGTCAAAAAAAACAAAAAAACAAAACCCGAGTTTGAATCTGGTTTACCACCAGCTCTAATGAAGGGAAGGGAAGGGAAAGGAATAAGCATTTATAAAACTCCTACTATGTTCCCCAGCATTATGCTAAGTGCCTTACAAATATTTTATTTGATCCTTACAACAACTGCTTTTATTATTCCCATTTTATAGTTGAGGAAACTGAGGCAAATAGATTAAGTGATTTGCCCATAGTAACACAGCTACTAAGTGTTTGAGGCATAATTTGAACTCCTGTCCTCCTGACTCCTGACCCAGCATTCTAAATGCTACGCCACCTATCTGCCCCTATATGGTCCAGGAAGTAATTTAACCTCTTTCTACCCCAGTTTTCTCATCTGTAAAATGGGTCTAATAATAGTTAAAGACTTCAAGTGTAGTATTTCATGAGATTGTCATTAGGAAAATATTTCCTCAGTCTTTTAAGTGTGAGTTATTTTGGCTACAAGCACTTATTTGCATGGTTCATAGTCTCTCTCATCCTCATGTCCTGGACTCAGTTATTACTTAACTCTTTTGTGGGCCTGAGACAGACTGAACTTCTGCTAGGAAACCTCGCCCTGTGAGGCAGAGCTATAATTGGAGACCTGACATGACTGCAGTCATATTAGGGCAAATCTCATTTCATAATTGAAAAGCGACTTGTAACAGACTCTTATAATAGCAAAGAGGCACAGTATTACCACTTCCTAGTAATGTCCCGATGTGATGTTTGTCTATTAGGATTAAAGAAAAAAAGAATGAAGATAGCAAGTAAGTCCACCCCACAGTGCGGACGACATTATGATTTCATTACTCTTCTTACTCATAATTTCCTTCTCAATATTCCCTAGCAACAACTCTGTCATATGCCACCTAGTGACTTCTTTAGGATATGCATGGTAGGGGATGTAGTAAGATTGGGCCAGGCTGAAAATTCAGTACTTTTTTTCTATTTTTGGAGGATAGGGTGGGCTTGGGACTTGGGGCGGGGGGTGACCTTGAAATGACTAGGTTGACAAAAGCCTCATAGCAAAACAGGAGGCCATTGGAAACTACAACTTCCCCATTTAGAATTGGTCAAATCAAAGAATTCAGTTTAACACATATATTGAAAAGAATTCTCAAATTTGTTTTCTTAATAAATTTCTCTTCACCTAACACTTGGGAGAAAAAGAATCTAACATTTTCTCATACGTAATTCTTGAACAAGGCAGAACTATTCCCCTCTTTGCCTCTATAGTACAGTGGAAAAGGTGCTTGGGAGGGACAGCTAGGTGGCGCAGTGGACAGAGCACCCGCCCTGAAGTCAGGATGACCAGAGTTCAAATCCGGCCTTAGACCAAACCCTGGGCAAGTCACTTAACCCCAATTGCCTAAAAAAAAATTAAAAAAAGAAAAGGTGCTTCAAGTCACTTCACCTCTCTCATCTTCAGTGTTTCATCTGTAAAAGGAAGCAATTGGCTTCTCAGGTCCCTTCAAGCTCCAAAATCTATGATCTGATGACAAACATTCTAGCCTTTTTCTTTTTTTTTTTAAAGTAGCATTTTGCTGAAACATAGAAGGAGCTGCATTTAAAACTTCAAATCCAAGATATTAACCTAAAAATGTTTATTACTAGTTAACCCCACTGATGCTCTTATTCCAACTTTAACTTTCAACTTTTAGCAATGAATTATTTGTTGAAGTTTCAAAACAGTTTAGGAAAATCTAGATGCAAACATCCAGATAAAGAAGTAGCAAATCTTATTTTGGCTATTAGAAGAACTCTTGTCTAAGGCTGTAAATCTGGGCTAATGTAAATTTAATCTCTCAGACCAGCAATTTTTTTTTTAATTTGGATTAAGTTCTTCATTTGTCTACCAGATTCAGGTAAAAGAAGAAAGAACATCCACATATAATGGGTGAGTTTTTGTTGATAAGGAAAACAAGTCATTGTTTTGTCTCAAAAGTTTATTCTGTTTTAAAAGTGGTGTTGCATTGCTTTAAACTTAATCTGCAGTGGAATTAGAATTCGCAGGATTATAGTGGGTTTTTTTTTTAAACCACACCACAGAAAGGTAAATCTTTAAAGAATAGAAAACCTAATATTACATAGATTTCCATTTCTAAATACAGTATATACAAGAAGTTTAAACATACCATTTCCATGTACTTTCAGCTATAAAAAATAGGATATACTGTATACTAATTATAAATATTTAAACAATTTAAGTAGCATTTCATATGAAAAGCATAACTGTGCAATGAAAGAAGAGGAACCCTCTGAGGGATTATTTTTAAAGTTAGTGTCTGAAGTTATGTAAGAAAAAATTCAGAAAGTTCAGTGTGTAAAGTCAAACCCTGATTTAACAAAATAATAAGACAATATGTTGAATCTTAACTGATAGAAAAAAACAGTGAATTACATATGGCATTATTTTCTACAAAAGGATAGCAATTCTATATCATATACATGATTCTCTGTATACACATGTTGATTTTTATTTTTGAAGTTTCATTTTGTTATGCTACCCCCTCCCCCATCTCAAATATAAGCATCATTTTTCACATCTAGAAAAAAATACCAGTTAGGTGATACTTTAAAGTATGCCTTAAGAATTTTTTTTTAAAATAAGCTTTGATATTGCAATGCCAATAGGAAAATTTATAGCATTCCCAAGTTTGGAGTTACAGAACATCTTAAGTTTTTGTTATATAAAAAGGTGAGAAAAATTCACAACTTTTTTTTAAAAAGCAATATTCCTAAACCACTCAGGTGTAGTAGGAGACCTCTTGCCTCCACTCAGTCCATATTGTTATTTGCTGAATCAATTAGAAATCAATATGAATAGCAGACTTGTAAAGTAAGGCTAGGTGACACCAATCTTTCCAGTAGTATGTAAGTCTTCCTAAGCAATTTGGATCAATAAGTAGCATGACCTAGTGGGAAGAGCCCTGGAACTTGAAGTTGGAAAATATGGGTTTGAGTTCAAAGTCCCTCCTAGCTGTGTGACTGCATAATTCATTGAAACTTGGTGGGCCTCAGTTTCCTTAACTGAAAAATGGGGATAATAATAGTTATGCTGCCTACTTCACAGGATTGCTATAAAAAATGCACTTTAAAGTTCTATTAAAAACAACAAACAGGACTTGTTATTTATGATCAGTGCTCCAGAGGGGAGAGAGGGCAGAAGAAGGTCTTAGGGATAACCACAGAGCATTACTACCTGATACAGAATTGCAGTTTGTGGGGAAAAAAAGAGTTCTTGCTTTAAGTAGCTTGTTAATGCCTAGTGCTTAGCACAGTGCCTGGTACATAGTAGGTGTATAATAGGTACATAATAACTGCTTACTGATTGTTGCCCAGAGCTTAGCACAGTACCTGGCACATAATAAGTGTTGATTGATTGATTAATGTTCTGACTCTACCATCCTAGGGATAGATACACAGATACAGGGCTCTCGGTGAAACTGCTGTGAAAATCTCCCGTGTTGTGCTTAAAAGTTAAGCATATACCAAGCTGCTAGACTTTATAAGATAGAGGAAATCTTTGTGCTAAATGAGGTGCAAAAGTCTCTTTTTCCCCCGATAAAAGAAAGTGCTTGGCAGGACATATATGTGTTGTATGTAGTATGTTTTGGGGGCTACTGAATGAGTGATATTTGGGGGACTTATATTTAAACCAAGTAATGTAGGCATACCATATTATGAATGAAGAAAACTGCCTGCCAAATTAATCACTGTTCATTCTGTCCTTTAATGAGATTAACACCCCTACATGAAGGAACTTGACACAGGATTATAATCTTCAAATCAAAGTAGACTTAAAGTTTACATTAATTCATGTCATTCAGCTTGTGTGTTTTCTACCTAACCTCTGGCTGAATGGCCAAGTCCACTTGTGCTTAATATAAGACTAATAATAAGACTAGAATGAACCTTAGAGTTCAGGTAGGCTGGTCTTAGTGGGGGTGGAGGTGGGGGTGGGGGAAGAGGTCTTTGACAAGATTCATCACTAAAAATTATAGGGTTTCTCCTCCCTAGGTCTAGAGAAGACTTTTTCTTTTTGCCAAGTTCTCAACAGAGACAAGAAATCTGACCATGTGCTTTTCAATCGAGGGTCAGACGTCATTGTTTTTGGAAATGCCGGTTTTTTAACAATGCCCTGAGCTTCTTCACTGTCCCCCATGACCAGGTCTGAAGGGGCAAAACTCTAATGATAGCTGATAATTTGACTACTATAAAGTATGACAAAATTCACAGGTGGCTAATGGAGCCCTCCAGAGTTTAGATGAATGAAGGTGAACATGAATGAGAGAAAACTTTCAAAATCCGGTGGATTTAAAAGTCCTAGAAGAAATAAAGTTATTTTTTTTAAAGAAGTGCTGTGTTCTACAAAATTTCTCTGCCACATTCAGAACGTCAGATGCTTAAGGAAGGATATCTCCCGTTCAATGACTCTTCTCATTGAGTTTAATAGTAACTGTTTTCACTTCTGTGTATTCGGCAAGAGCATATTCGCCTCTGTAATAATAAGAAAAAAAAATAAGAAAACCACATTTTCTAGATTCCTTATGTAATATATGTGTGTATGTGTGTGTGTGTGTGTGTGTGTGTGTGTATATATATATATATCTTTATCCATATAACTCTGCCAAGTCACTTTGAATTCATTCCAGGAAGAGAATATCAGAAAGTAGGTTAAGAAACTGGTCAACTGTGAATAATTTAGCTATTTTCAGCAATACAGTGATCCAAGACAACCCCAAAAGACTAATGTATGAGTCAAAAGAAAAGAGAAAGAAAGAAAGAAAGAAAGAAAGAAAGAAAGAAAGAAAGAAAGAAAGAAAGAAA
>NW_020948983.1:44541389-44549701 GCF_900497805.2 Vombatus ursinus | reverse complement strand
AAAGAAAGAAAGAAAGAAAGAAAGAAAGAAAGAAAGAAAGAAAGAAAAATTGGATGATGTGTTAAGAAGGTGAGGACACCTGGGGAGATTTCTTTAAGCCGTGTTTTAGTTGGGATGATGGCTTCAAAATATTCAGAGTTCATGTGGCAAAAGGAGGGCACATCAACCCCAGAGTAAAAAGCCCTAGAAGGAACTAACTGGGCCTGGTATATTTGCATTACTCAAATCTCTCTTAAAGGGAAGTTTAAAGTCCTTCAGAGGGAATAGGAAAAGAATGTGTGGAGGTTAGAGTTTCTGAAGGCAGGAGATATAGCTGTAGCCAGAAGTCACTAAAAAAATTGGGGTATTTAGTAGTCAGAATGGGGTTTCCAGAGGCAGGAGAAGGGCTGTAGCTAGAAGTCACTAAAAATAATTGGGGTATTTAGTGGTCAGAGAAATTTCCACCCCTCCAAAAACAAACAAACAAATAAACCCAAACACCTATGTTTTATTTAAAGCAATGGCATAATTTTTTTTGTTAATTTTTATTTTCACTTCTAAATTTTCTCCCTATCTTCACCCCTTTCCCCACCCATTGAGAAGGCAAAAATACAATATCCATTTTACAGCCAAAGTCATGTAAAACATATTTTTACATCAGCCATGTTGCAAAAAAAGTAAGAAAAATAAAGTGAAAAATATTAAAGCAGCAGTATCTTAATTTTTTTTTAACCCATGCATCCTAAATAGGCATAGTGGATAAAGGACTAAGCTTGTAATCAGGGAGATCTGATGTGTGACCTTGGATGAACAGGAGGCTTCATTTCTCAGTGCCTCAGGCAGCTCTGAGCTTCAGTGGAAGCAGATTTTTATGGGGCCATTCCCTAAAAGCTATGAAATAGCTACCCCTCCCTTCCCCCCCAATCTAAAACAAGGGAAAGGGGCCAAAATTTCTGAAAACCTCTGTGCCTACTGTGTACAAAGCCCTGTGCTAGGGTAGAGGCAAAAATAAACAAAACACAGTCCCTACTCTCGATGAGTTCACAATCTAATAGGGCAAATAATCCATAAACATCTATAAATGAATAAATATTGAAAGAATTATGATTTTACTGATCTAGATCAGAGGCAGCTCTATACAAGCAAGATTAAAATGTAATTGGGAAATATTTAACAAGATAAATAAAAATACAGTAAAACATAGATAATGTTAATATATAGTTTTCTAAATCAATATATGTCCACAAGGATCTTGAAAGTGGCCTCCATTTCTATTTGATACCAGTGGTCTAGAGAAATTCTAGTGAAAAAATTCCCTTTACTACTGTAGGGCAGCAGCTGCTCAGCTATACAGTTTTAGAGAGGACTGGACAGGTTAAAGTGAAGCCTTTTTTTTTTCTTAGAAAAACTCTTTTTTTTAGGTAGCACCAAGAAAACATCTTCCTGAGTTAGAATCTGACTTCAGATTCATATTCTTCCTAGCTGTGTGACCCAAGTCACTTAACCCCGTTTGCCTCAGATCCTCATCTGTAAAACGAGTTGAAAAGGAAATGGCAAAACACTCCAGTATCTTTGCCAAGAAAACCCCAGACGGGGTCATGAAGAGTTGGATATGACCAAAAAAGACTTAACAACAACATTTTCACAAAATCGGCACAAAGAAATGATGCACTGGCACTTATGTCTCATTCTACAAACGATTCCCCAGGCCTCTTTGTCTTCAGTGACAGCCTTATACAGATGGTGGACTATGAATGGACACACAGACTTAGCCTCTTCTGCTGGAGCTCTCCTGCCCTGCACTGGCTACAGTAGGAGCCAGTCTTGCTTAGAACCAATAGAGACTGGATCCTTGTTATGGCTTTTGCTCATATCATTGGCTCAAATAATTTCCCTCCTTGAGGATACTGCATATGATTAATTTCTACCACCTCCTCCAGAACTACAGATAGAAAATAATCCTTCCTACTCTACATATAAACTGGGGGAGGCAATGTGGTATAATGGAAAGGGCTCAGTTTTAAGTGGAAAACCCAAGATTGAGTCTATACTCTGCTACTTATGCATTTCTAAGTCTCTATTTTCTCACCTGCAAAATGGGGATAATAATAGCTACATTATGTATGTCACTGGACTCTTGTAAAGGTCAAAGGATATTTTAAACAGTTTTGTCCATTCTAAAGCCTATACAAAATCAAGCTAAGCTAAAGTGAACTAACTTAACACCCACAATAAAGGGGGGGAAGCTCTGATGAGACTGAGGAAGATGTAAAGTTAAGCCAAGTAGTGATAGTGGGTAAATTAATTTACCTAAACCTGGAGTGTCAAAAGGCTTCATTGGGAGGAGAAATGGAGATGAGATTTCTGCATAATACAGAAGCTTTGCTGCCCAGAGCAGATAATTCAATGACTCATGAATATGTGGTGGAAAGATTTGGAGTTAGAAGAAACAGGTTCAAAATTCTACCTCTTGGACTTATTACTTGTGTAACCTTAGAAAAGTCACTTAGCTACTTTAGGCTTGTTTCCTCAACTTTAAAATAAGAGGGTTGGACCAGATGATCTTTAAGTTCGCTTTCAGCTCTAAATCTATGATATTGTGATCTTAAGTACTGACTTAATCCTAGTTATTGAAAAGAGCCTTGGACTTGAGGCAAGAGCTGACAACAACATTATTAAATTCTATATCCTGATAGGAGAGAGGAAACCAAAGGAATCAATTATTCAATATTGGAAAATGTAATTATGACAAAATGTAGACATTAAAGAACACCTAAAGGATAGTCTTGAATAATTACCCCACAGGGAAACTGTGTACTAAGGATCCTTTAAAAAGTCAAATGCAAAGAAAAGGGAAATCCACAAACCATAGCAGATATAAAATAAAAACGAGACAAGAAAGTTTGAGTTTCATTTTACAAAGGACTCCAAAAACCAAAGCAAACCAAAATTTTAAAAATGCATACATATATATCTTATATATGTGTATGTACACATAAGCTTATGTATGTAATATATGCCACATATACCCACTTATATAAAATACCCACACATCTATATCATGCACCAGTGATTCTCTATATAGAACCAAGGACCCCTTGATGATGGTGAAGCAAAGGACTTGTTTAAGGTTTAAAGGGAGAAGGTCAACAGGTTGAATGAATTCTTTGTCTTGGTTTTCACTGAGAAACTCTTTAAGTAGGAAAAGTCTTTTAAATTGTCTTCTGATAGCACTAGTTCAAGTAGTAACTACTGAGAATATTCAAATCAAATTTACAAAATAAGACCAGAGAGCATACACTTGAGGGTTCTAAAGGAAATGAAGGATGAAATTTGAAAATTATTCACCAAAAATGAATCATTTAGCAGATTACACATTAGAGCCCTTCTATGAGCAGGGTATTTCAAGTGCATTTAGTGAGTAGGAAATAGAATTATCAAAGCCTCAGACATAAAAATGAGCGTGATGTATATACGGAACTATAAGATCACCAGACTAAATGCCATTAACAGTTTAAGTTGCAGCAATGAAAGAGAAGGTTGGATAATTAAAGTGGAGCCCAAACAAACTATTATGTTCTTGAAAATCTGGTTCATTTTGTGGTTGCTCACTTAGGGGCTCAATGAGATAGGAGTGACAGTAGGTGGTCCTACAAAGAGCACTACACAGTTGAAAGAGCTGAGTTAAAGCCTTTTTTGCTACTTACTAGCTGTGAAAACTTGGGTCTCTCTGGGCCTCAGGTTTCATATCTACAAAATGGAATAATAATAATACCTAACCTAACTCACAATGTAGGTGTGAGGACTGAGATAATATGTTAAAATACTTTGGAAACTATAAAATGTAATATAAATGTAAAAGAGATCATAAAATTATTATTAATAAAACTTACAGTTCTCTGCCATTTCCTGACATTTTAAAGCCACCAAATGGAGCCTGTGCATAGATGGCATTGTAGCAGTTGATCCTATAGAAAGAATTTTTAAAATACAATTACATGGAGAACAGACATTGGTATTTAATAAAGTCCATCTATAATGTTTAACAACTTTTGATCTCTCTTCCCTTCTCACCCCTTTATGATAAGCTAAATATTTCAAGCATATGGCTTCCAGTTGGGGAGGATTCTAAATAATGTTGGAGGGGGTGAAGAGGGAAAGAAGGAGGAAAATGGAGAGAAAAAGGGAAAGTCTGAATTTCTCTTCTCTACCTGTAACACCTGAAGATGTAGTTTCATTATTTGCCATTCCATACATCATAACTAGATAGTGACCCTTTTTCCAGTGGGTGACGTTTTATTGTTACTCTTAAGGTAAATAAGGATTGTAGCCCTCATTTACTTCAATTAGTCAAAACAGATGGTTGATTAAATTAATCCAGGAACAGCTGAACTAACAAATGGTTACATCATTTCACATGTGTGTTCATAACGGGGATAGAAACTCTTAGAGTACATGTTTATGAACAAAAGAAAAGTGAGCCAGGGAAGAAAAAAGCAAATGAAACAGAGGGTTAAAAAGCAGGAGGAAAGGAAAAGTGAAAACAACAGTTGAACAGATAGAAATAACAACAAAAAAAGTTGTTTAAATCATCAGACTCCCATGAACTAGACAGGATTTTAAAAAAAACATGACACCTAGTGTTCATTTTTGTATTGCAGCCTATTCTGAGATCCTGCAGCTATTACTAGGCTTTTGAAAACTTTTAAAAGTTAGAAAGGAGTCTCTCCAGGCATTCCAAAGCCTGAGAGGAATAATATATACTGCATACTTACCAGACTGTACCAGACTCTAACGCAGAAGCCAGTTTCAATGCTTTATCAAGATTTTTTGTGAATACAGCTGCAGTGAGTCCATACTCAATACTATTTGCCCTTCTTATAACTTCTTCTATATTTTTGAACTTCATTATTGGCTGTACTGGTCCAAAGATCTACAGTGAAGTATAAGGATGACAGTAAGGGACAAATTCAGACTGCAATCCCATGACCTCAGAAAGAATTTCCTCACTTTAATGGTTTTGTCTCAAACATGCAAAATGATCACCAGTAACTTGGACTGTGGGACGAAATGGCCACAGCACTCAATTTGGAATCAATGGATCTGGATTCAAATCCTGACTGTCACTTACTACCTTTCCTTGGTAGCTTCAGATAATACTCGAAATTATAAAGTAAGAAGCTTCAAGGGCTTTTTTTTTTTTAAAGCAATTTGACTTTCTGGAAATCTAAGAAGAATAAAATTGAAATTTTTTAAAATGGTGAAGGTTAAAGTTGTTCTAATAGAATCCTTTTCTGAGCTTCTAAGCATGGAAAAGCTTGCAGAGAGCAACTACCAAGCATGCACTAACACTGAAGATGGTGGAACCTTTTATATAATATTGTTAAGGAACTGGGGTAGATACAATTCTATGATTATGCCCTGCAACCCACAGAGTGCCACATTTTTTACAAATGGAGGATCTTTAAAACAAGGAAAGGACTTCCTATTCTTAATAGGTTCTGGTAAGCACTGGAAGAGGCATGGCACATTTTTACCAAAATGGAGTGTGAGCAAAGGGAAAAAAAAAGAAAAAAGAAAAACAGTGCCATAAATCTAAAGTCGAGAATTTAAAAGGTGGCTTTTGAAGGAAACTCATTACTGGACTCAGTGTTCAAATCTATTTTTAGATCTAACATTATGTCTAGGCTGAGGAAATACTTTCCCAGGTTCCTTAGAAACTGCATGTCATAGGACAGTTAAAAAGTTGAGTTGTATGCCATCAGTGTACAGTAAGTAACCCATAAAAATCTCAGGACTAAAGTCTATAAAATTTCACTGCCAGAAAGCCTTTGGCAGTAATTTACTCTTATATGTTTCCCAATGGACACATTAAAAAAAGGCAAAACATCCTGGGGTCTAATCATATGGGGCCAGATTCTCATCCTACATAAGCTCTATAGGAATTGTTACAAGAATGCAAACCTGGCCCATGGTAACCAGATGCCATCTTGTTTGATATTAGAAAGACAGTGTTAGATTTACATCTTTGTGGGGTTCTTTTGCCTTTCTATCATTTCAAAATAACGACCAGAAGGGAAAACTTCAATAAGAATTTTACAAGGGATGCATTCATTGAATAAACATTCCTCACAGGAATTTGGTTGGGGAGAACAGAAAGTGGTACTGAGTGCTGGCTGGTTCCAGGGATCTTGGGTTGTCAAAATCTCAACTCAACCACCTATGCTTTATTGTCAGGATCACTTCCATCATGTAAGTCACAGGAAAGTTCCCAGGACTTAACTGTTTTCTAATTGTAGGGGCTTTTGTTTAACAGGTAGAGCTTTCATTTTAAGAAATATGTTAATATCAACTTTCTGCACTGATATTTATTTAAAAAGCCAATGAAACTTAAAATAGAATTTTCCTTGATATGGAATCAAAGCACTATACTATATTGATAAATGGGTGAAAATCAATAGAGGGTGAATGGCAAACCAAGTACTTTACAAAAGAATCAACTGACCATTTTAAAGAAAAAAAATTTTTTTTGGGCAAAGAATGTATATTTCCTTTCCTTTGAATTTATTCTGATTAATTTTCAGAAGTGGAAGAAGGAAGAAGAAGGCTCACCTATGGCCCCAGCCTTCCTCTTGGCTATACAGACCTGAATTTTTTTAGAGGTACTAGTATTTTAAAAAATGGACTATAAAGATCAAAAGATTTAGATTCTGGCCATGAACAAGGGAAAAGTAATTTGATTTTCCACAAAAACTAAACCTTACAGGTTCTAAAATTACACAAAGGAAGTTTTAACTCTAACTAAATGTTTTCCTTTGGAAACAACAAAAAAGTAAAAAAAAAAAACTAGAATATGGGGTGGAGGTGGGGGGAAATTTTAACCTCCTCATCTAATTCTCCTTCTTTCTATCCTAACCAGAAGTAATATCACTTCTATGTGGAGTTTAACTGCTGAAAAGTTTAAATGGCAGAGAAAGTGATTTATGCACTGTTTGAGATTGTTGAATTAATAACACCTTCATATAGTCTACTTTCTCCTTTTTTTCTGAGATATTTAGAAAAACATCCCTTGGGAAACACAAATCTGTCAAAAGTCAATAAAATATGATGGCCCCAAACTGAGGTGTCAATGTGGTATAGTAGGACTGGCTTTGGAATAAGAGGATTTAAGATTAAAAGCTAGCTCTGTTACTTACTAGCTGTGTGACCTTGGCCAAGTCACTCTCTCTCTAGATCTCATCTATAAAATGAAAAGTTTGGACTACATGAACTTGAAGTCCCCTTCTAGTGCAAAATCATGATACTTCTGAAGTATTTTTTTTTAAGATGACAGGAAGAAGTGCTATCAAAATTTACTTCTACTAAGAGGAAGCAAAAAGTTATCCCTGAGGCCCTTTGGACTCAAGGGACATGTCTCCAAGGTCCATGCAATTTGATAGGCCCAAACCTCCAAGTCCACTGAGCCACTAGTACACTTTCTGTTTCCCTATTAACGTTCATGATAACCCACCTCTTCTTTGGCAATCCGCATGTTGTCTGTAACTTCTGAAAACACTGTAGGTTTTATGAATAGCCCCCTATCTTCCATGGCTGAGCCCCCATATTCCAATTTAGCACCTTCTTTCTTTCCACTCTCTATCAGGTCCAGAATTTTGTCAAACTGTTTTTGATCAATCTATAAAATACAGAGAAGAGGTCATTAGGATAGAATCCAGGCTTCACTCAAGACCAGCATGGATCTAATGGTCTTGGTACTGTTCAGACCTTCAAAATGAGCCATTATCATGCCTCTAAACATTTCTTCCATGGCAAGGATATTACACTTATGCAAAGTAAGAAATTTAATCATTTGCTAATTATCTTAGCAAGGATTTATTGAGTATCTACTATAGGCACAGCACTGTGTTAGACGTGGGAGTAGGAAAATGAACACAAAGAAATAGACTACCCTCTACCCTCCAGGCAATTTTTATTCATAGGATTTGGAGTTAGAAGGGTTCTTAGATGTGCTCAAATTCAACCCCATAGCTTGTGATCTACTTATAAATTTGAGTCCCTTACTCAAGATTATTCAGTGTAACCATGCTAGAAACGGAATCAGAACTCATGATACTCTCAGATATGGGTGCTGGCTGCCTGGCTACATGGCTGTCCTGTTTTCTAAGTAACGGTTTTGGTCTTTGCAGGTCATGCTTCGCATCCCAGCTGACCAACTACCCTGATTTTATCCTTGTTATTCGCCTTGCTACTGGGCTTCCCAACAGCACAAACATACATAGCCCGTTTTGTGTGTGTGTGTGTGTGTGTGTGTGTGTGTGTGTGTGTGTGTGTGT
>NW_020948983.1:44461654-44541379 GCF_900497805.2 Vombatus ursinus | reverse complement strand
TGTGTGTGTGTGTGTGTGTGTGTGTGTGTGTGTGTGTGTGTGTGTGTATGAAGAGAGAGAGAAAGAGGGAGAGAGAGAGAGACACATAGTTGGTTGTTTTCCTTTGTGCCGAGCGGACCAAAATGACATCACTATGTCAGAATCAAGGGCACAGTGGGTGACTGTGGCTGATCAGACCAATACATGCTTGAAAGGCTCTACCACAGGCCAGGCACAAATCGTCCATATGAACATTTGGAGTGGAGATGTCTCTAAATTTATGCATCTCATATTTCTTTTGAGCTACTGCAATTCTGCTTTGCTTATAGAGCACAGTGCCTTATTTGATGTGGGCACACCATGCTGGGCAATCCTGTGCCAGTGTCTCCCATGCCTTAATGATTGATTACAAAGTTCTTCAGAGAGACCTTGAGAGTGTACTTGTATCACTTCTTCTGACCTCCATGCGAGCCCTTGCCTTGTGTGAGTTCTCTGAAAAACAGTTTTTAGGCAAATGCACATTTGGCATTTGAACAATATGTTCAGCCCGTTGAAGTTGCACTGTCTGCAGTCGAGTTTAAATGCTTGGCAGTTTAGCTCAAGAAAGAACCTCAGTGTCTGGTACCTTACCTTCCCAGAGGATCTTCAGAATCTTCCTAAGACAGTTCAAATGGAATTGATTCAGTTTCCTGACATGGTGCTGGTATACTTTCCACGTTTCATAGGCAGACAACAATGAGGTCAGCACAACAGCTCTGTAGACCTTCAGTTTGGTAGGCAGTCAAATACCTCTTCTCTCCCACGCTTTCCTTTGGAGCCTCCCAAACACTGAGCTAGCCCTGGCAATGTCAACCTCATTGTCCATATGTACATGCCTTAAAGTACATTGCCAAGGTAAATGAACTTATTCACAGCATTCAAAATTTCTCTGTTTTCTGTAACTGATGGTTCTACATATGGAAGGTGCAGGCTGGGTGATGAAGAACCTCTGTTTTCTTGGTGTTGACTTTCAGGCCAAAATTAGCACAAGTGGCAGAGAATCAATCCATACTCTGTTGCATCTCAGCCTCAGAGGCTTCACTGAGTGCACAATCATCAGTGAACAAAAAGTCACACACCAACTCTCCCTCCATTTTGGTCCTGGCTTGTAATCTTTTCAAGTTAAATAATTCACCATCAGTGTAGTGGCTGACTTTGATGCACCATTGCAGAAAACATCCTGTTAAAAAGCATGGGAGCAAGCACACAGCCCTGCTTCACTGCCTGGTGACTGGGAAAGCTAGAGAGCCTCTTCCATGTTCCAGAACCTGTGAAAGTATGCATGCCATCATGGCACTGTTGGATATGCTGTACCTTGACCCAATATAGTGATGTTGTTTTGGTCCTCTTCAAGCGTGGACAACAACCAACCACATGTAGATGTATTATATAGACATATACTATACATGTGTGGATAGAATAAATAATACTGATTTATATAATATCACAAATTCAGACCATATTTCAAATCCCATTCAAACTTCTATCCTCCTACTTCACTTCACTTTCTACTTTCAGTGGAAAAAATATGATTACAATAGTTCTTATTATTCCTGGGTTCCACTTTCCACCTAAAGAGGCGAAAATAATAATCATACACTTCTACCAGTGCTTCTGGAAAAGCTGGGACGATCAGTGGCACTGTGGCTCCAGTCACTATCCAGTCCTTGTGATTTCCCAAAACCTTCCTTGCCCACCCCCATCCCCTACCCCCACTAGAAAGTAAGCCAGCTGCTGAAAGAGAATATTTGGCTTTGCATTTGTATCCCATCACTTAGCATAGTGTCTGGCACATAGTAAACACTTAATAAATGCAGTTCATTCATTTACAATTCTTGTACATGTGGAAAAACTGAAATAGAGATGGGAGCAATCTTATAATCAGTCTGGTGAATTTGCAATTGAATTATCCGGCTTTTGGATGGTCATTGATCAAAGACCTGCTTTGAATTTTGTTGAAAATGGTCTCAGTTTTCCTCTTCACTTTGGCTTTGTGGACACAGCTTTAGGATGTATTTGTTGGTACTGATACTTTATGATTTTAGACAGAGTAATGAGTTTTACTTAAAATATGTTAAAAATGAAAAATAAAAAGCAAACCCAATAGCCTATCTGCATTTGTTTCTTTCTGCCACAGGAGAGCATGTGAGTCAATAATTGGGGGCATATGCCCAAAGCCCCCAGTCTTCATAAATCGCCTCATTAAAAACAGATTCAATATTAATCTCTAGTTGAATAGGTTCTCTATTTGCATTCCAGCCCCAGTCTCTGGACAAAATAAGTATGATTCATGTTTTAAACAAAAGAGATTAGATTTGGAGTCAGGAGACAGATTGAATCTCTGCTCTCTACATAATAGCCCATGTAGCCTTTGGCAAATCACTTAATCCCTTATGCCTCAGTCTCCTCGTCTGTGAAATGAGGACTATAATTGGACCACTCCTTTTACAAAGTTGTTGTGATGATCAAATCAAATAATTCATGCAGCATATTCTGCCATTCATAGTGCTTTTTAAAAATGTTAACTGTTGTTATTTTCCACTGGCTTCTCTTCAAGATCAGTGGTTTCCAAAGGTTATTGATGACATTACCAAAAATTAGTTTTTGCTAAGTGTAAGTGATATCTTCAGAGCCCTCACAATCTGGCACTATTTTATAAGTTCAGCCTCATCTGAATCTAAGGCCATGCTACAGTCAATTTGATTACTCTGTCCCAAGCCCCACCAATATTTTCAGCATCCCTTGCCTTTGCTAAAGATCTTCTCTATGCCAGGAATGATATACAATCCTCCATTTGGATCCCTTGCCTTTCCTCATCCCTATGTTCTGGATCCTTCCCCACCCCCTCCTGCCATCCTCCCCATGATTCACAGTACTTGGCTTACACTTTTCATATGCATTTATTGCATATATAATTTTGTATGATAGTTATGTTTGTATTTTGGTCTTTCCTTACTAGCTGGTGAATCTCATGAAGGCAAGAACCTTGTCTTATTTAATAGTTTATTTCCCCCAGAAACTAGCACATAGTTTAAAAAAAATAAAGTGGTGTGTGTTATTGTTGACTGTCTACCTAATTCATCGCAGTAAAATCCATCTGCTTTTCAGATAGTTTTCTTCTTAATGGACATCCTACACACCAAAAATAAAGTCTCCTGGTGGTAGTGGATGAGCCTATTGTTTTAAGTCAGAGAGCTCTCTGTTAAATTTCAACTTAAGCTAAATGGTGCAGGAGGTGGTAACAAAAATATGAGACCCCAAGGTATTAGATGAAAAGGCTCCTATCAGCTCAAGATGGGGAGGATGCTGGATCCCAGACAGGCCAGGTGGCTTGCATACTGTTTATCTGCCTTGTTGCTTAGTTGCCAAATAAAGTTGAATAATTTTTAAGCATCTGAGTGAGTGCTCTGCCTCTGGTGGACACCAGACAAGATCGGTTAGCTTCTTTACATTACTGAGTCTGGAATATTTAGACAGCTGGAACTTTTTGCAAAGCAAAATCTCATTACCATAGATGAAAAGACACATGAGGGAAAAATCCAACAGTCTCCTAGAATAATATTCTTGGGTTGGACTATTTAAGTGAACTTTGAAAAACTGAGTTCAGCAACACCATCAGAAGGGCTCATGAAATCAATACCAACTTTTTTGGCTCTGTTCTTCCAAAAGACACAATTAGTCCAAGGATTTCTGTCATCTTCCTCACACTAAAAGACCAAATATGTTGGAGAGAAAGAATTTTAAATCATAATCAGGTATAAGACTTTCCTTAGCACAAGGGATCAGTTCACATCTTTCTGCAGGAAGCTTGATTATCCTTAATGTGGTGGTTTATTCAATAATCTCTCATGGTTATGTTTCCATCTCATTTGGAAATTAAGCTCCTACAACTCATTTGATGGCCTATGGTTTACTAACAGCTGTGCTTCATAGGGGCCTCCTCATGGAAGCAACTGGGGGTGACTGTGCATGTAGCTGTACATAGTGGCCCTGGTCCACAAGAGGTATCTAGTAATAATGCCACCACCTTTTTAGCCTAGGGGAAAGGGACTGAAGCTGAGAGCAGAAACAAATCACAATATTCCTCTTTTCAAAGGCTTCCTTTCCATCTCCTTAGCCTGACGAACTATGTCTGTGGAACTGCTCAAAATGACTAATAGGCCTTCGTTTATTCATTCAACAAACATTTTCTAAATATCTAGTATTTACTGAGCATTGGGTTAGGCACTGAAGGGGACACAAAATTCACACGATAGATCATTGGATTATAAAATAATAGACCTACAAAATATGTTATCTTTCCATCCAAACATAAACTTCCCCATTTCTGTCAAGAGCACTGCCATATTTTTTGTTGCCTGAGTTCCTGACCTCAGTTTCATCCTCACTCTTGCTCCCCTCATATATCCAACCAGTCGTCAAATCTTGTGGCAATGTCTCTTGAATGCATCTCCCTTGACACCACTATATTTCAAACTCTCATCACATCTCGCCTGCCTCATTATCGGTTTCCCTAACTCCAGTCTCTTCCCTCTCCAAACAAGCCTTCACACTGCTTCCAAATGGGTATTCCTAAAACACAGATCTGACCATATCACCTACCTACCTCCAAAATTTCAGTAACTCCCTATTGCCACTGACATAAATTACAAAGCCCCCAGCCTCCTTATAAGTTGGCTCCCATCTACCTTTTCAATCTTATTTCTCATTCCTCTCCCTCACAGATTCTGCATCCCCATCAAACAGGTCTGCTGGATACTCGCTATCTCCTGCTTTGCAAAAGTGGTCCTCCACCTCTGGAATATACTGCTTTTCACTTCCACCTCAAAGAATACCTTCCTTCAAAATGAGACTTTTTTTGATCTACCTCTTAGAAAATATTTTACAAGTACTTTATGTTCTTATATAGATGTATCCCCAATAGAAGATAAGCCCCTTGAGGGCAGGTACTATTTTGTTTCATTAGAACACAAAGCAACCCTTGTATGTAGTAGATGCTTAATAAATTTTGAACATAATTGAATTGAACATTTAGCCTGAAAGAAAAAAGACTTAAGGGGCTTATTAATTGTCTCAAAGTATTTGAAGGGCTGTCATGTGGGAAAAGAGCAGCTAGGTGGCGCAGTGGATAGGGTGCTGGGCCTGGAGTCAGGAAAGACATCTTCCAGAATTCAAATCTGGCCTCAGACACTTACTAGCTGTGGGATCCTGGGCAGGTCATTTAACTCTGTTTGCCTCAGTTTCCTCAACTGTAAAATGAGCTGGAGAAGGAAATAGCAAACCACTCCAGTATCTTTGCCAAGAAAACCCTAAATTGGGTCACAAAGAACCAGACGCAACTAAAACAACTCAACAACAACAGCATATGGAAAAGGGATTAGATTTACTCCACTTGGTCACAGAGCAAAACCAGTGACAGGGGGGTAGAAGTTACACAGAACCAAATTTAGGCTGGATGTAAAGGAAAACTTCCTAGTCATTTGAGCTATCGCAAAGTGGAATGAACTGCCTCAAGAAGTAGTGGATTCTTCCCCATTGAAATTCTTCAAGCAGAGATGGGATAAGGACTTGTTAGTCTTCAGTTTTACCCCAGAGAGGTCTTATTCAGGTGCGCATATTGCGCTAGCTGGCCTCTGAGGTTCCTTCTAATTCTGAGTTTCTTTGATCTTATAATTAGGCTATTAAATATAGTACCTTATTTCTCATCTTCATGCCTTTGCACTAGTTGTCCCCAGTGCCTGAAATGCCTTTCCTCCTTCCCAATGCCCCTGAGAATCCTTAACTTCTTTTAAGACTCATCTCAAACATAGGCTACACAAAGCCTTTCCTAATCTCAGCTGCTGGTGTCTTCTCCTTCAAATCACCTGGTACCTTTTTTTTTTTTTTAATTATACCTCTATGTGCACACACTGTTCCTCCCAACAGAATCCAGGCTCCTTGAGGGCAGAAATGAAATTATTTTTAGCTTGGTATCCCCAGTACTTAGTACAGTGCCTGGCACATAGCAGGTGTTTAAAGAAGTTTGTTGACTGAATGATAGAGCTATTTGAAAGAGGAATGGGCTGCTTTAATTCCCTCACTTCTAGTCTTCAAATAAGGATTGGATGATCCCTTTTTGGGGATCTTGTAGAAAGGATTTTTGCTTAGGCCTACATGGTTTCTTTCAATTTTGAGATTCTGAGAATAGATATTATTCTCGTAGGCAGCTAGATGGCACAGAAGATAGAATACTGGACGTGAAGTCTTGAAGACCTGAGTTCAAATCCTACCTCAGACACCCTTAGTAGCTATGTGACTGTGGGCTAACCACTTAACCTCTATCTGCTCCAGTTTCCACAGCTGTAACATGGGAACAATGACAGCACCAACCTTACAGGGTTGTTGTGAGGATCAAAGAGAGAACGTTTGTAAAGTGCTCATTTTCTCTTATTATCTCAGTCTTGGACTTGAGAGATCACTTACGAGATTCTGATCCTTGGACTTTTAAATTTTTTTGTCAGAGAAGTTCCACAGAACTGTTTGTAGGCTGGTGAATCCTCATTTTTGTTTGGACGTGGCCTGCTTCTAATAAACATTTGTCACTCCCCAGCTGGTTAGTAGCGAGAGGCTAAACAGAAGACAAATCAGGCTGTTGTTGGTAAGGTCAGCTCCATCTCAATAATGCATGGAATGGCCGGTCTGGTATCTCTTAAATATTTATCCGTCTACTCTGCTTTATAACAGCAAGAAGGTGAGACGGGATACAGACCGCAGAAGAGCTTATTAAACCTAGTAGTTAGTCATCTCCTCTTCTCACCCTGTAAATAAAGCCTTCAGAGACGTGCTCACTAATGAGTCCTCCTGCTCATCAGGGAACGTTCAGAACAATGGGAAAGCCTTCAGACGCTTCACTTATGGTTTCACATATTCACTGTGCACCCTGACAATTCATCACGGCTCAAATTACTTTCTGCTCCCTGGTGACGCTCCCTGTCCTGAACTGGCTGCTGCTACCTCCTGCTGAAGGTCTAAGCAAGAAGACGCAAACTCCTCTTTCAAAAAAAAAAAAAAAGGACTACCAGACCTTTTAAAGACAGAGGAACACCTAGTCGAGGTGTTCCCCCATATGTAATCTGGAAAACAGAAAGAGTCTCAAAAAGGAGAGGTTTTGGAGAAGTTAGCAGTCAAGCAACACAAGGACACTGGGAGGATCTCCCTTCCATCTACACTTGTAAGTGAAACTATTCTCAAAACCCAATTGTAGGCCAAGGATTCTTCATCTGTTTTTGTGCAACAGACCACTTGTGCGGACTGGCAAGGTTGACGGATCTCTTATTAGGATAATGGTTTTAAATGCATTAAATGAAATGCACTGGGTTACAAAGGAAACCAAGTATATTGAAGTACAGTTATAAGCATACGTTATTTTTTTTTTAAATCATGTTCATGACCCTTCAGTTAAAAATTTCTGGTGTAGACAATGTAGGTGGCTGGATTCTTGGTAAAAATCAGAGCCTCATTGTCACAAACTCTTGAGTTTTGAGTCGCCCTCATCCATGAGAAGAGACACGTAAGAGTACCTGCGGCCCTTGTTCAGTCTGGACATCAAATGGGTCTCCAACGAGTCTCTTCTTGGCATACTCTACGCTCCGCTTGACAAATTCAAGGTAGACCTGTTCTTCCACAAACACTCGGGAAGCAGCTGTGCAGCACTGGCCTTGGTTAAAGAACACTCCCTGGTGGGCACACTCTACTGCCAAATCCACTAAAAAAAAAAAAGCCCAGAAAAATAATATGAGAGAGAGAGAGAGAGAGAAGAAGGGAGAGGGAGAAGGAGGGAGAATCTGTGATCCAATGAACTAGGACCAACCACTGCAGCAAACTGTTGCCTCAACTGTAAGCCCCATGATAGGGGAGGCCACATCTTATCGAAGCATTGCAATTAAAAGACAGAAAGCTGCTCTCTTTACATCAGACCCTTCATTAATGTTTGTTATATTGAACTACATAGGAGAGATCTCTAGAGGACTTGCTTTAGGAGATAATAATGAAAACTGGTGTATTATTTGTATGCAATCCAATACTTCTAATGTAGCTAAAAACCATTTAAATAAATGTTTCCCTTAATCTTTGTTTTAAAACACAATTACTTTGCTTAGCAAAGTCTTCAATGGTAAAATGCCAAAGAAAGTGGCACAGATAATTTCCTGGTTTCTCAATGGAGAAATGGGACCAGATGTTCTGAGGACTTACTTCCTCTCTAGTCAGAAGTACAGAGTTAGCCCTCTCTAATTTGAAAAATGAAGCTCAGAAAGTTTTCATGGAGCAGCACAGCTCCAGAACTGCATTTAGGAGCCTCTGAACATGGAAACAGCACTCTTCTGCAGGCCCCTAAGCCAAATTGAAATGCCCTCCTTCTAATGCAATGAATTCCTGCTTTTGAGAGAAGCTGGGGTAGGGGATGGAGGAGAAGAGGGGGTTAAGTCTACTCTGGTATTTTTTTTTAGGTTATATCATGCCTCAGATTCCAATTATGTCAAGAATTAATTATATGGAATTTCACAGACAGCCGGCATGTTTATGACTGCTTTCCCCTCCCCCATCAGTGTGTGGGGGGGGGCAAAGGGGGGGGGAGGAGAAGCCCTGTATGTTAAGTTTAGTAGAAAAAGGAAAAGCTGAGACTTATGACCCTGACGTCAGACTCTTGTTGACTTTCACTTCTATACTCCAATTTTTGAGCTACAGGTAAATGAAAGAAAGTTGAGGGCTGCCCTGGGTGTATATAGAAACATCAGCAACGGTCGCAGGGCTGACTCCAAGCAAAATTTATCTCCACTCCTCCCAGTTTCACCCTTCTGCACCCTCTCCTATCTCCTGTGGTGCCTCCTTCCCCTTACCTACCAAGTGTCTTTCCTTCTACCAAAATCTACTCTCTGAAAAGGATCTGATACCAGCCAGTTACACAACCCTGAGTCAGAAGTCAGTATGATAACTCTCCCAAGGGTATTTGCATTTCAAACCTTATCTCTAATCAGGGAATGAAAGCTTTTATCCCCTAGTAAAGTAATTTCTGGCATCAGTGAACACAGGGAGTAGGTTCTGGGAGGCTGATGGCCTTCCTGTTCTCCCAAAACCATAGGATGAAGGCAAAGGAAACTATGTTGACCTTACAAAAAATTGTAAAAGATCCATGGTGCCTTTCTATTTTCCCTTTTTGACTCCCACACTGATATGTTGTTTAGTTGCTGCCAACAGGGTGTGGTGCCTGGTAAACAGATCTCTATGATGGAAGTGACAACAGGACAAAGTAAAGGATGCTGACCTTGGTTCAAATCCTGCTTCATACGTGTAAGTAGCTATTCGACCACAGGCAAGACACTCTCACCTGTTTCCTCATCTGCATTACTTGCTCTAATAACTTTACTGGCTTGTTAGGGATCAGGAAGAGGCTCTATATAAACTATAAAGTGCTGTATAAATGAGTTATCACTATCATGATAGTGATACACAGTTTGACTCTCATTCACCTAATAGATCTAAAGGGCTATTGTAACTCAGATCTGACCTAACAGGTGCAAGGAAAAAAAAAACTATCCTTCCTTAAGAGAGAAGAAAAATACCATTGGGAAAAGCTCAAAGACTTTGTAGTCCAAAAGATACTCACAATCAGCATCAGCACAAACAATACATGGATTTTTCCCTCCAAGCTCTAAAGTTACTCTTTTTAGATTACTTTTAGAAGCAGCTTCTTTGATGAGCTTTCCAACCTGAAAGTGAAAAGGAAAAGTTTAGACCGCTTTCAGCATTACCAGAGAGTAATGGAGGACATGAGAGGTTCTAATAGAGGAACATGAGTTAACCAAGTGATATGGTAGCCCCCCAAAGCTAATGCAATTGTAGGCTGCAATTAGTGAGTGAAGTGGGTATAGAAATTGAATTAGTCAGGAAGATCTGAATTCAAATCTTGCCTCAGAAATGTACTAGCTGTGTGACCCTGGATAAGTCCCTTAACACCTAGCAGTCTGTTTTCTCATGTGTAAAATGGGGATGGTAGTAGCAGTGACCTCACAGAGTTCTTGTGAAGATCAAATAAGATAGTATGTGTAAAGCCCACTGCCAATTTTACAGCTCTATATATTAGTTATTATTATAGCCTAACTATACTCTGCCCTGGTCAGAGCACATCTGTAGTGCTGTGTTCTGTTTGGAGCACTGTATTTTAGAAAAGATCTACTACACAAACTAGAACACATCCAGATGAAGACAAATCTCAAAATCGTAACAATAAATACTATGTACTCATGCTTCCCTGATGCCAGTCTGGGATTCATCATTGTCCCAAGGTTGAGGTTCCTTTTCAAACACCTATCCCTGACCCCTGCATTAAACTTACCTGTCTTATCTATCCTCTTCCCTCAGGACCGTGTTCTCTGTTCACTAAAGTGTTCATCAGAACTAATGTTTCCGTCCTCTTACTTCTACATTAAAAACGAAGCTATTAGGAAGTAATGCTTTAACATAATGGAATGAGTAAGGCAGCTTAGGTGATGCAGTGGATAGAGTGCTAAGTCTGGAGTCAGAAGACTCACCTTCCTCAGTTCAAATCAGGCCTCATAGGCTTACTAGCTATGTGACTCTAGGCAAGTCACTTAATCTCTGTTTGCCTCAATTTCCTCATCTGTAAAATGAGCTGGAGAAGGAAATGGAAAACCACTCCAGTATCTTTGCCAAGAAAATGGGATCACAAAGAATCAAAAACAAGTGAACATAAATAATAAAAATGGAATGTCATAGTTTTGAAGGGCTATCTTATGAAAAATGAGTAGACATACTCTGCTTGACCCCAGAGATCAGAACTGAGACCTTAGTGGAATAGTGGAAGTTGTAGAGAGGCAAATTTAAGCTTGTTATAAGGAAGATATTTCTATCATTGGAGCTATCCAAAGTTTAAAAGACCTGCCTCCAAGGTAGAGGTTCCCTTTATGGGAGGTCTACAGGTAAATGCTAGATGGCTACTTGTTAAGATGTATTATAGAGGAGGTTTTTTTTTTCCAGGACTGGGTTAGATTAGATGACCTTTAAAGGCTCTTTAAACTGAGATTCACTGAGTCTGAGGTGGGAATTTCAGACAAGCTGGTGGCAGGGTGCTGAAGAGAATCTCACCTTGACAGATACAAAGATTGCACTAAAAAGAACCACCCATGCAGGCAGTCTCCTGTCTTCACATATGCAAAAAGATGGTTTTGTGTATTTGTGCCTGAAAGGATTATCATAGCGGGCTAGTTAATAATGGCAGCTAAAATTTAGACTAAATAATACCCAAAGCCTGAAGAGAAACAAGTAAATCACAGAATACCAAGTGAGGGAACAGTTGTATTTGTGAATGATGAAGGCATCTGAACACAAAAACAAGAGAAAAAAATGTAGAATAAGTTGTGTTTTTTTTAAAAAAAGGCAAAAACCATGCAATAAGCCTGTCTAAGACAAATGACAGATTATTCAACTCTCATATCCTGTTTATATTTAAGCATATTTTCAAGAAAAGGGGTTTCCAATCTGCCATGTTAAATAGAAAATACAGACTAAACAACTAGGAATAGAGGAACTGGTTATCTTATTCTCTCAGAAAAGAAATAAAATCCTTGAGAATAGAGATTGTTTGGTTTTTTGCATTTGTATTCCCAGCACCAGGCACACAAGAGGTATTTGATAAATACTTGTTTGCTGATTATCTTAATCACTAGTCTTAATGTTAGAAGAGGTCATTCTAAGGAAATGCTTGCCAAGTTATATAACACTTAGCAGTAAGGTGTGATCTCCTAAACAGAAGAGGTCAATTAACCCAACCAATTTCTTCCGTAGAAAGGCATAAAACTTAAATAAAATATGAGGTTGTAGGTTTGCACAAAACTGGGTCATGTTTACATTTGTCTTTGTTAAGAAGAAAAGTTTAGTATCGTGATTGGGAGCAGTATAACTGCATTTGAAACACCAGCATGCCCATGGATCATGGCCCAAATGAGATCTGGAATAGTTCTCAGGTGAGGATGTTTCTACCTAAGGAGAACAGCCAAAGAAAAACAGGGCTTACATAAGTGAATTATTTATGGGTGGTGTTAAGTACATTCTTATAGTGGAACACACTTAGGATGACATCTTAGAAGAAACAAACCAGAGAAACCAAAGCTTGCTTCTAGAGATAAAACAATTCAATGGATCACCAAACTCATCCTTTAAACTTAAAATACTAAATAGTAAAAGTACATTTGCATATCATCATCATCATTACCAGCTAGCATGTTGTATAAAAACAGGCATGTCTCTCCCTTCATAACCATTTGGATACTCCTCTTTCTCTCAGAGAAGATGAAGAATATTCAGAGTGGAATCATATTTAAAGCCCTTTCCAACCTAGCACCAGCCTGATTTTCTCAACTTCTTTCATACTACTCTCCTTCATGCATTCTAGCCAAAATGGCCTCCTCACTGTTCCTCAAACTTGGCATCCCGTCTCCCACCCTCATGCTTTTGTATAAGCTGTCCTCCAGTCATGGAATGTCTTTGTTTCTTGCCTCCACCTGTTGGAATCTCTCTCTCTTCCTTCAGGACTTGGCTCAGGTATTACCTCCTCCACAAGATTCTCCTCATCCTGCAAGCTAATCTCTCTGCTCTCAAGTTTTCTTGTATTTACTTATGTGTGTACTTGTAATCCCTGGATATAATGCAAGCTATTAGAAAGTAGGGAATATTTTTCATATTTTGTCTTTGTAACTCCAGTCCTGTAAGAGACAGTGTGGCATAATAGATAGAGAATTGGCTTAAAAGCCAGAAAGACCTGTGTTCAAAGCTCACCTCTGACATATATTGGCTATTTGACTTAGGGCAAATCACTTAACCTCTCAGTGCCCTGAGCAATGAAGGCCATACAGCTGAAGAACCTGTGCTGCCCTACATTGACAGAGGGAATCCCCTCACATGGGAGTTCCCTCTTCCAGTGAAATTACAAGTCCATCCCCCATCTCCACTCCTAGCACAACGTCCTACACATAGTATGTGCTTAATGTTAATTGCTTGTTGAATTTAACTATTAAATGTTTGCCCTAGATAGATGATTATTAGAAATAGAAATTGAAGTGATTTTGCAGCTTTGAAATAAACAAGTAAATTAAAGCATTTATAAACAAATCCACCTAAGCAAAAAAAAAAATCTGGAAAAAAAGAAGAAACTGAAGGACTGTTGAAGCTTTTGTGAAGTGGTAGAAATAAGGCTAGATAAAAATAGGACCTAAAAATGCACATTTCCATTTCTATGATAGAAGACGTAATACTACTGTCTTATCCAGGCTGGAAAATCACAGGATTATAGGGTTAGAGTTGGAAAGGACCCTTTGATGTCACCTAGCTTTACCTTCATGAGGTAACTGAGGCCCAGAGAGATCAAATAACTTGACCAACATCAAAAAGCTAGTGAATGGCAGAGCTGGAATTCAAATTCAGGTCCCTTCATTCAAAATCCAGCATCCTTTCTCCTGTACCATGCCACCGCCATTGAAATAAAAAGGAAGAAGAAGTTCCTTGGCTGAACTATATTAGAATATTTTTTAATGAACAATATATTTTAGATTTATACTTAGCTTGGAGACACATCAGGAACTTTTAAACTACTAAAACATCTTCACACTAACATAGAAAATAATCTAGCCTCCCAATCGTTTAGAACATACAGATCCTTCTTTATTACATTTTTGACAAACACCAGTATTTGGAGGCAGGGAAAGCATACCTCTGTTGATCCAGTGAAGGCTATTTTGTCGATCTTAGGATGTGAAGAAATAGCTGCTCCTGCTGTCGGTCCATAGCCTGGAACTATGTTCACCACTCCTGGAGGGAATCCCACCTAGAAAGTAACCAAGATGGTGTTACAAAGAACTACTCAGAGCCCAGGTGGGACCATGGTAACTGACTAACCCAAGGATAGAAAGGACATTGACTGGCATTACAGTGTTTTGTGTAGGCTTGCTAAGAGGTACTGAATTTTAGGAGATCATCAGGCAAGGTACAAACTAATTCATGTCATCTTTTGAAATATAAGGGAGCACATCAAACTTAGGTTATGTTCCATATACCATGGAAGTTGACTGTATCCTATTTTCATGGAGCCCTGAACACCATTCATGGAAGTCTGTTCTGTTTTGCACATTCATTCATCTAGGAGGCATCAAAATCACTTTGAGATCTTCTAGTTGGCTTAGATTTGAAAAAAAAATTATAAAAAAGGAAAAGACTTGTCATGTTGCATGATATTTTTCAAACTTCCCTATTAAATATGAAGAGCCTTAGCCAGTGGTGTTTATATGTAGTACTTTAATAATAGCTAGCATTTATATGGTGCTATCTAGCATTTTATACAGTTTATATGGCATTTGCAAAGCCTTATTATCTCATTTTAACCTCATAACAACTCTGAGAGGTAGGTGCTATTATTCTCATTTTATAGGTGAGAAAGCTGAGGCTAAGAAGCTATGGGACTGGTTCAGAGTTTGGTGAGTGTTTGAGATCAAATTTGAACTCAGATCTTTCTGGCTGCAGGGCTAGTTCACAACCTAGTTGCCTTAGCCTTACCTTAATTAACCCTAGAGAAGAACTTGAAGCATGTGCTCACAGAAAGGCTTAATTCCATGTTTCTCATGACTTTTTCTCTAGTTCATCATATAGAATTTCATTTATTAAATATCTGTTCTCCAGACTAACAATAAACAGAGCTATATACTGCCATATTTAAGGTCTAACTTCTGACACAAAGCCTTTTCTGATTTCTAGTCCCCAGTAATCCCTGCTTTCTTCCTCTTAAAATGACTTGTTATTTTGGATATGCTTTATCTCCATATATGTTATATACTCCCGGTAAAATGTAAGCTCTTTGAGGGCAGGACCATTCCATTTTTGCCTTTATATCTCCAGCACCTAGAACAATGCCTAGCACATAATAAATACTGAATAAACATTTCTTGAATTGAATTTTAGTTTTTTCATCTGCTTCTATGAAGTAGTTTACACTTCTCTTCAACTAGATAAGAAATGCCTTAAGGTCAGGGACAACATTTTAACCAATCAAAGAAAGGGAAGGTAACAACATTTATTAAGTGCCTAGTATGAGTCAGGTATTGTGTTAAGTGCTTTATGAATATATCTTATTTGAACCTCATAACACCCTTGCATGGGTAGTATAACAATCTTAATTTTAGGGGGGCAGCTAGGTGGCACAGTGGATAGAGCGCCGGCCCTGAAGTCAGGAGGACAAGAGTTCAAATCCAGCCTCAGACCAAACACTTGACACTTACTTGACCCTGGGCAAGTCAGTTAACCCCAGTTGCCTGAAAAAACAAACAAACAAAAAACAATCTTCATTTTATAGTTGAAGAAACTGAGGCAGAAGGTAGTTAAGTGACTTGCCCAGGGTCACACAGCCAGGACATGTCTGAAACTAGATTTTAACTCTGGTCTTCCTGACTCCAGGCCCAGTGTTCTATCCACTGAATCCCCCTAATTGCTCCCATCAATCAACAAGAAATTTGTTTTCAAGACATACTATATGTGTAGCACAGTCACTCTGCTAAATGGTAGAGATAAAAAGACAAAAAATGAAATCGTTCCTGCCCTCAAGGAGCTTACATTCTAAAGAGGAGAGACAAGAGGTGAATGCACACACACAATGTATGTATATACAAGATACATATACAGTGTATATGTATATACATCACCTAGAGAGGGAAGGAACTAGTAGCTGGGACATGAGGAAAGGCCTCAGAGAAACGACAGCGTATGAGCTGACTTTGGAAGGAAACCAGACAGGATAAGAGTCTGAAATGAGGAGAGAGAGCATTCCAGGCAAGGAGACCCCCAGGATAAGGCACAGATACAGGAGATGGATACATGTGAGGAAAATTAAGTAGGCCACTATGGCTAGACCATAGACTAGAGCATGGAGGAGAATAAAGTGAAAGAAGACGGGAAAGGTAAGAAGGATTTGGGTTGTAAAGAGCTTTAAATGCCAAGCAAAAGCATTTTTGATCCTAGGGATAAGAGAGGGCCAATGGGGTTAATTGAGTAGAGGGATGACATGGTTTGACCTGTATTTTAGGAAAATCTCTTTGGTGGCTATGTTGGAGGATGGATTGGAATGAGAAGAGACTTGAGGCAGGAAAATCAATTAGGAGGCTATCTCAATGGCCCAGGATCCTAGCATGGAGTCATGTACTTAATAGGCACTTAATAAATGTGTTGAATTTGCTGTTGTCATTTTCCAAATTGTGACAGAAGATAAAAATAACACTGGATAGAGTGTTCTTGATTTTTCAATGTATAGGATATGTCCTATGGTACGTATTACAATTAGATTATGCCTTCTCTCAATCTCATACACAGTGTCTCGATTATAATCAACTGAAACCATATATCATGTTAGTGTGATGCCAGCTATCTGCTTTCCAATGAATTACATATGTTGCCACAAAAATTAATGTGCTTAGGGTGACCACATTTGGGGAGATATAATGAGCTTTATCTTTACTTCCTCCAGAAGAGTTCTTAAAACAGAATTGATGGTTTGGAAGGCACAAGCTAAACAAACATGAATTAGGTCTCCAAACAACAGTACAAGGCCAAGTGAGAATCTGGTGAATTATGGATTATTTTAACCTAGTCTGTTTGTAACAATGTAGGCATGTCAAGTGCAACAGCAAAGCCAAAAACCTAAGATAGATTCCCAACCTCTTGTCCAAGGAAGAAAATAAGCATTTATTAAGTACCTAGTATAGGCTAGGCTCTGTGCTAAGCATGTTATAAGAACAAAACTAAACTAGCCTCTTCTCTCAATTCCTGATTTAAACATAAAGCCAGTAGACAAGTGCCCAAAATATGTTGTGAGATTTGTCTTTGAGGATATGCTTACTTCTCTGTCCTCAAAATGGCCCATAGAAAGACGTAGCTATTAGATGATTTGAGCTTCTAAATCAATGTCACCTGTATCTCTCATTATATAGGTGAAGAAACTAAGGCTTGAGCCAAGTGACTTTGCCATTGTCAAGGAGCTGATGGGGGGAAGGAAGGGAGAAAGGGAGATTCAGTTAGGGTCCAGGTCTCCTTATTCTGAAACCAGTGAGTGTTTTTCTCTGCTACATTACTTTTGCCCCTTCCCCCATCTCCAAACACAAATAAAACCCAAACCCAAATTACTTCAACTGAATATCAATTATTATTGAAGTCAAGACTTTGGTCTAGTAGGCTTGCTCTTGTGTGTTATGATTTCAGCCAGAACAAGCAATATTATATTAGATCATCCCCTCCAGATAGCTTTTCATCCCACAATGGCAAAGCCTGATGAACCTCCTACATATTCTGTTCTTTTTCTGATAACCTTCCTTAGCATTCATTCTCTTGTAAATTCACTAAGCAAAACATTTGGTTCTAAATTATTACATTGAACCCATAATAAAACTTAAGTGGCCTCATTAGCCTGACTGGAAGGAACAGAGTTTCTTCTAATTCGGCAACATGAGCAATGGAAAAAAATTAAGTTGCCAAGCAAAATTTAGGAAGTGATATCCTGCCCACTCAACTGTAAATAAGTTTGCAACAAAAGGTTAGGTAAATCTTGATTGGAGCAGTTTTATCTTGCTCCATGGCTCAGTTCCTAGAAGTGGATATGCTATCAAGGACACAAAATATTTTCTTTTGGACATCCTACCTCTTTGATCAAAGATCCAAGATAAAGTGATGTTAGGGGTGTCTGCTCAGCTGGCTTAATAACGATGGTATTCCCACAGCACAGGGCTGGTGCCATCTTCCAAATAAGCATCATCAATGGGAAGTTCCACTGAAACAAAGCAGACATTGTCTTGATATTGGCTCTGGAGAGAAATGATTTACACATCACCCCTTTCCCTTCAGTGACATCTACTGGCTAAGAAGGAAACAAAGAGTGAAAAGGAAGACTTGGGCAGGGGGGAGGGGGAGGGGGAACCTTTGGAAAATGGAACCATCATTTATGTGCCTGGACAATCATGGAGCCATTGTTAGGGTGGACTAATAATAGCCACAGCGGCAGTTTTAAACACCAGTTGGAAACACTCGTCTCTTTTAGTCTAATAGAACTTACCTTACAGGTTTGTTGTGAGGATCAAATGAGGTAATAGGCAATGTGCTTTGCCAACCTTAAAGCCCTGCACAAATACTCGCTGTTATTATTAGGCTTGATCTATAAAGGGTTAAAAAGTTCTATTGGCTGGTTCTTTTTTTTTCTTCATAGAATCCATAGTTCTAGAGCAAGGATTCTTAACCTGAGGTCAATGATTTTTTTTTAAATTGATAACGGTATTTTAATAGAATTGATTTCCTTTGTAATTATATGTAAAACTTATGTATTTTAAAACATTATTCTGAGAAGGGATCCATCCTGCCAGAGGGGTCAATGACACCCACAAAAATTAAACACCTCTGTTCTAGAGCTGGAAAGGGCTACAGAAGCCAGAAATGATTATGTGGGTCCTGATGACATGGAAAGAAATCAAATATTGTCAAGAGCCAGAGAGCCAGAAGGGAACTTAGTTAGAGATCATCTCATCCAAATCTTTAATTTTACAGATGAGAAAACTGAGGCTTAGAAAAGTAGAATGACTTGCATAAGGTCACACAGTAAATGTCAGAATCTATCCTCAAACCTAGTTCTAAATCTATGATGCAGGACAAACTCTTAAGTTCAGCATTCTTTCCATTACACTATGCTGCCTCTATGAACAGAATAATTTAATTTCTACCCCCTCTGCCCATGTCTCTCCTTTTCTCCTCCCTCTCCCCTAACCAACCAACCAAACCAAACAAAAAAAAAAAAAAAACATTTATTAAGAACCTACACTGTACTGAGCACTTAGGATATAAATACAAAAGTCAAAGTCCCCAAGGAGCTTACATTCTAAGAGGAGAGAGACTGAATTCACAATATGGGCTCAAAAAAGACACACACAAAGCAGCCTTAGGGTGAGGCTGGAGCAACCAGGAAAGATCTTGTGAAGAAGGTATTTCTTGTGCCAACTTGTGAAGGAAATCAAGAATTCCATGAGACAGAGGTGAAAGGGGAGAATGTTCCAGGTATGGGGGAGAGCCAGTTAAAAGGCATACAAAGAGGTGGGAGATGGAGAATCACATGTGGGGAGAAGCAAGCAGGAAAGATTGGCTGGATTGTAGAGTGCATGGAAAGAAGTACTATGTAACAAGGTCGAAAACCTAGGAAGGGGCCAGGTTGTAAAGAGTGTTAACTTCCAAACAGAAGAGTTTATATGGGTTCCTAAAAGAAATCAGGAGCCACTGGAGTTTATTGAGTAGGGATGAAATGTGGTCAGATCTGTGCTTTAGAAAAATTTCTTTGGTAGCTACATGGAGGATGATCACTTGGAGTGGGGAAAGACTTGAGGCAGGAAGACCAATTAGAAGGCCATTGCAATGATCTAGGCAAGAAATGATGAGGACCTTAACTTGGATATAGGTGAAGAAAAGAGATGTAGGCAAGAAATGTGAAGATAGAAAAGACAAGATTTGGCAATTGCTTGACTATGTGGGGTGAGAGTGACAAGTCAAGGAGGACATTAAGGTTGCAATTGTAGATGACTAGAAAGATGGTGGTGCCCTTGACAGTACTATATATGTTATCTCATTTGATCCTCACAACCACCCTGTTAGTTGCTATTATTATCTCCATTTTACATTTGAGGGAATTAAGGCTGAAAGATGGTGACTGACTCTGAGTTGGGTATTAAATATCTGAAGCAGGATTGGAACTCAAGGCTTCCTGATACTAAGTCTATCACTTTGTCCACTGACCATTGTACTACCTAGTTCCCTCTAATAGGGAAATGCTGAAGAGGGTTTGGGGGAAAGATAATGAGTTTTATATTGGATACGTTGAATTTGTGATACCCACAGGACATTCAGTTCTAAATACCAAATAGGTAACTGATTCTGTGGGATGAGTTCCCCAAGTGAGAGAGTATAGAGAAAAAGGCTTAAGACAGAACTATGGGATATACCCACATATATGGGAATGTGGGGGAGACTTGATAAGGAACCAGCAAAGGAGATTGAGAAGGAGTAGTTAGATGGGTAGGAGGAGAACTAAGAGACAAGAGCTTCACTAAAACCCAGAGGGGAGACAGGGAGGATAGCATGGTCAAGCGTATCAAATGATACAGAGAGATCAACAGGGATAAGGACTGAGGAAAAGACCATCAGATTTGGCAATTAGGTCCCTGGTAACTTTGGAAGCAGCAGTTTCAGTTGAGTGAAACCAAACGAGTTTTCCAAAATAGGACTATATTTGACCAACCTTACTGCATAGGCTCATTAAGTCCCAGGTAAGCAAAAGAACACCTTTCTATAACAGATCCCCAACGGGCTGAAGTAGGCGGCCACCTGTAAGGTGTGATTTGTAGTTATCTGGAGGCCCTGCCTTCATATAAATCATTCCTCCACCTACTTATCTTAGCCTAAAATTCCCACCATTAGAGTCACTAATGGATTAAACAACAAAAGAAAGGTATTGTCCTCAGGGGGTCATGGTCAAAATGCCATTAGAAGAGATTAGTTTATCAGATTAGCTAATTAATACCTTGGGCTTTGAGACTGATAAGATGGATAACATTTTGATATCTGAGAGGAAGTATGGCAGCCCCAGGGGCAGAAACCAGTGTGAGGTACCTGGCTAAGGATGGTAAGGTCTCCAAAGAATTGATCCAGATAAAACAGAAAGGCCAGGTGAGGGTAACAAAGGAAATAACAAAAAATAGGGTCAGCTGTAGATATTGAAATCTCCTTGTGAAGACCACATGTGAAAGAATAGCCACCTGGACATTTAATGTACAGGTTTCCTAGTAGGTAGCACATGTGGTTCTTACTAAATGGGAAATGATGTTTATATTTAAGTATACATTTAAATGTACCTGCCAGTGTTTCTGATTCCATTACTACTCAACGTAAAACTGTCTATTGATTTTAACTAATGCTGTCTCAAGCTATGGTGCCTCAAAGTTATTCTGTAATTTGCCACAATTGGCTTCGGACATAGTTTAATCACATTTCCTCATTTTATAGATAAGGAAACTAGATCTGGTAATGGAGGCATGAGGCCTAGGTTCCAAATCTACCTAGTCTCAGGCCTATGCCCTACAATAGCATGGCTGCCTTCCAGTGAGCTATGTCTCACACCTTCACACAAGAAAGTGAACACTTTCTCATTGATTAGAAAAGGATAAAGATAGGAACTGGAATTGTGATTTCATAATTATAGAGAACTCCTGAGGGAACTCCCTCTTCCAAAGCAGGTTGGCACCTTGTCTGCAACTTATAGTGACACTAGAGCAGTGAGAGGTTAGGTGCTTGTCCCAGGTCACACAGCCAGGAGTGTCAGAGTATGACTTGGACACAAGTCTTCCTAGCTTCAAGGCTGACTCTCTATCCTCTAAACCTCTAAATCTCTTATTGATTAGAATTTTCTCTAATTCACAAACTATTTATAGTTTTCTATTCAAGCCAGTAGCCTATCCCAATCATTCTGGAAAAACGGGAGGTCACCGCAACTGAGCCAATGTTCTCATGCTACCAGAAAAGAAATTAGAGTTTGATGCCTAACTTTCAGCTTTCAAGAAACCAGTTAGGTTGAACCATGCTACAGAGTTTGCAAATTTACTCAACTGAATAGAACTCTTCTCTCCCTTCAACATGCAGCTCAGAAACTACATGAAGCCTTTCCTGATTCTCCCAACTATGAGTGCCTACCCTCCCTAACTACCTTTTATTTATTGGTATTTATTCTCTTTTTCTTCATTCCAAATATATTGTTTCTCCAAATCAGAATGTCAAGTTTCCTTCAGCACCTACCTCAGTGCCCAATAAATGCTTACCTGACTGAAGAAGACAAAGTCTAAGAGTGGCTTGCTTTGGCCAATTGATTTTAGTTCAACAATAATAATTTACATCTAGATATCAATTTCCACTTTCCAAAGTACTTTATAGGCTTTACATATCATCCCCCTTGAACAAAGCAAAATTGCTGGACATTGGTTCAAAGCACTTGAGGCATAACATCTTTGGAGAAGTGAGAATACTCACAGGAATAATTGCTCCACATACACCTATTGGTTCATGCCTGGTAAAACACACAACATTTTCATCTGTAAGAGAAATGAGAGAGGGGAGAGGAAACACATGTACATATTAACCTGGGATAAAAATTCCAAGTGTTAAGCAAAATCTGAAAAGGATTCATGCGGACTATAAAAAGTTAACAGGAAGCAACTGGAGTTGATTACCGGGGGTATAATATGTCTGACTATAAAAAGTAATCCTTGGCTGAGCATGGTGGCGTACACCTGTAATCCCTGCTGCTGGGGGAAGCTTGAGGCTCATGGATCACTTGGACTCAGGAGTTCTGAGCTGCAGGAGGCTAAAGCCAATCAGATTTCTGCACTAAATCTACTACCAATATGATCAGCGCTGGAGAGAAGCGGACTACCAGGTTACCTAAAGAGGGGTGGACTGGTCAAAAATGGAGCTATTTAAAGATGCTGGGATGATGCACAATAGGACCCAGCCCTTGAATGGCCTCTGCCCTTACAGCGTGGGGGAGATAGGGGAACCCAATGTCCAAAAGTAAAAACAAAACAAACGAACAAAAAAAAAAACCACAGACATAATTTTTAGCTCAAAGTCACTTCAAAACCTCTCAAGAACAAAAGTTGTATCATAACTGAATGTTATTTTCCTTTTCATAGTAACAGCAGAGATTCTGTCTCAGAAACCTGGACCACGTGAGAAATGCAGAAGAGACTTTTCAATCCTACTCTAGCTTACCTGCTGGAATAGTTCTGCCATGTATCTTGTCTGCCCACCCTGCGTAGTATCTTAGTGTTTTGATACACCCCTCCAGGTCAATGAAGAAGGCATGAAGGAAAGGTTTTCCTGTGTCCATGGTTTCCAGAGTCTGTAACAGCAATAAAATGGCATGTCAGTTACTATCTCCAAGTTTCTGGTTTTTGAGGAGAATACAATGTGGTCCTTGGCTTTTATTCTCCAAGATCCACATTCACAGATGCACCTTCTTTTAAAGAAAGAAAAAAAGAGTTACTTGAAAATGTTAAAGTCTGACTAAAATTGGCATGCATTGCTTTTATTTCAAAACACCTAAGAGTTGGGCCACTAGCCAGACAAGGGGGATGAGTTACATGCATCTCACAGGGACCACCCGGATTCAAAGCTAATTTGAAGCATCACTGGAAAGAAATAAAGTTTTGCATTTGATCTTCCATCTGAAGCCAAATGACTCAGCCCACAGAGCAGCTTTAGTTGTTTAACCTTGTCGTGTGGGCACATTCGTTCACAGGAATCATTTTCAATATTGGAACTGGCTTTAGTGTTTTTGATAAAACAGCCAGTCACTTTGTCCGGTGGCAACTTCAGAAAGTGAAGGATAATGACAGAAAAAGAAAAAAAATAAGATCTGGGCTTACTTAAAATAATGCTTCCCCCCCCCCCCACAGGCTGGCTTCTGTCACTGCAGAATAACTGATGTTCTTCTGGAAAGAACGTCTCTGCACACAAGAGAAGTGCTATCCCCTGGTAGAATTAAATGTCTAAACAAAGATGAAATCATACTCTGCTGGTGTTCAAGTACTTTAGTTCCAAATAGAAACTGAATAGACTTTTCCTCCATGATAAGGGCCATTATTATCTACTGAGGCTGCTGCAGCTACTAAATGACAGGGGTTATTTTCTATTTTCAGCATCATTTTAAGAGAACCCTTTTTGTTCAACAGACAAGCCCTCCCAGTTCAAGCTTTTTCTAAAGCCCTAACATTGAAACTTTCAGTTGTCCCTAAATACAGGAAGTTGCTGCACTGCCACATAGCCCAAGGCTTGACTTCTTGACAACCAGTAAATGATTGAGACGCAATACCTGGGCCTCTTCAAAGTCTGAGTCTCCACATCTGTAAATGGTAAGATACTAATAGAGTCATGACATTAAATGCCTGGTACTTATTAATAATCATCTCTCACATTTACAGAATGCTGTGCAGTTGACAAAGTGCTTTTATGAAAATAACCCTGTGATATAGGCAGTGTAAGTATTATTAATTCCATTTTATTGAATGGTTAAACTGAGGCTGGCTCAGAGAGAGTAAGTGATTTTCTCACAGTCACACAACTAGTGAGTGGAAGATCTGGGACTCAAATGTAGGCCTCCTGATTCCAAGTCCTGGGCTCTTTTTACCATTCAACACTTTTCTTTTTTCTTTTTCTTTTTCTTTTCTTACTTTTTTTTTAAGGGACACAACACTCTATAGATGGAAATCAATAATTCTCAGAATACCTCTTTGGGAACTCCATAGATTTTTGTCAATAGATGAGAGGGCTGAGGCAAAAGAGGCAGGGTCTGCCCATTGAACATCATAAAGTAAGTCAGGGCTGCAGCTGGGACTCGTCCTCCCATCTTCTGTTTCTAATTCTCAAGTGCCATCTACTAGATCACATTTTGATCTCACATTGATGCGAATTTTGTTTGAAATTTTTGCTTTTCAAGGTGAACCTCAGGAATGACAGTTCCTGCCTACCTTTCCAGATGCATTTCCTATTACTGCCCTTCATGTACTATAAATTCCACGCAAACTAGCCTACTGGCTGTTCTCTGAACTCAATGTTTCACCTCCTGTTTCCTTGTCTTTGCATGGGCTGTTCCCAATGCCTGAAATCTCCATTCTCTATTCAAATCCAAGTTTTGGAATTTTCTAGTGTCCTTCAAGACCTAACACAGGTGCCACCTCTTCCAACTGAAGCCAAATGAGTCAGCCCACAGAACACTGAACCTTGTTATACAGCCTATTTGTTCACATTAATTATTTTCAATATTGGACCTGGCTTCAGTGTTTCTAATAAAATAAGTAACCACTCTGTCCCATGACAGCTTTTTTGTGTCCCATAGCAAAAACTTTTCATGATCTTCCAAGTGGTTCATTCTCTCTCTCTCTCTCTCTCTCTCTCTCTCTCTCTCTCTCTCTCTCTCCCCCCCCATCTCTCTTTGTATTTACAATGTGCATTTTTTAAAAAAAATTTTTAGTGAGGCAATCAGGGTTAAGTGACTTGCCCAAGGTCACACAGCTAGTACGTGACAAGTGTTTGGTCTGAGGCCGGATTTGAACTCAGGTCCTCCTGACTTCAGGGGCGGTGCTCTATCTACTGTGCCACCTAGCTGCCCCCTTACAATGTATCTGGTCCACCACTCCACCCCCCCACCCCCAGGTAGAACTTAAGTTCCTTGAAGGCAGGGACTGTTTGATTTTGGCTTTATATCCCTAGCAACTACCACAGTGCCTGATACATGACTTAATAATGACACATGCTTAATAACAATAACAACAATAATAACAGCTAGAATTTATATGGTGCCTACTATGTACCAGGCACTATGCTAAATGCTTTACAAACATTATCTTGTTTAATTTTCCCAACAACCCTGGAGGGCAGGTGCTATTATCCCTATTTTATAGTTGAGGAAACTGAGGCAGACAGAGGTTAAGTGACTTGCCCAAGGTCACATAATAATTAAGAGTCTAAGGTAGGATTTGAATTCAGGTCTCCCTGAGTCCAAGCTCACCACTCTATCCCCTGTGTCACCTAGCTCCCTCTTTTAAATTAATAAATATTGATTGAATTAGATAGCCAAAAATTGTCACCAATATAGATAGGCCTATGCTAGAAGGCAGGGGGGCATATGTTAGGTGTCCTGTGAGTTATCCTATATTCTTTTTCTTGGGTGGGATATTAGACAGAATATAGAAGTCTATTAACCCCTAGAAATTCTGCCTATTAGACTAGTATCTGAGTTTGCCAGGTTTGTTTTGTACACTATGGACTTGGACAGCACAGTCCCTTAATCCTGAACCCTTAAAAAATGCCATAGACAGTAAGGCCAATACATTAGGTTTTGCCCATAGTTTAAATACTATTTGCTTTTTTTTTTTTTTTTTTTTGCTGTTGCTGTATTGGTAGTTCATAAGTTAACGACTATTCAGTTACAAATTTTCAAGAAAGAAAAGCTAAACTAAACAAAACAAAAAAGCTACAAATTTGCAGTAAACAAAATAATTTTTTATGCTAGAAGAAAATTGTTGACATCATCAACTTTGCCACATGACTTGTTACAGAGTAGCCTATATGGGTGAGGTCCAGAGATGGAACAGCAGGTTGAAAAGGAGATTTGAAAAGGCAGCTCTGAGGGAGGACCTAGAAGTCGAAACCACAAAAAGCTACACTCTGTGATTAAAGCACATCAGTAATGGAGAGAATTCCAGGGACACCAGATGCACCCACATCTGTTTCTGAACATTTTACACCAGAAATGGGTAAACAGCTCTGTCAAAACCACTAAAACCGAAATGCTAACAAGACTAAAAGAAGCACTTCACTGTGTGAAAATGCTGCCGTCAGAAAAAACCATATCAAGGTAGAGTTTGATAGGCATTTCCCTATGATGTGGTTTTTACCATACTTGCCAGTAATTCTTTTGTCCCCTTTCATGTCATGGCAAATGGATAGCTCTTATTTCTTGTGGGCAATATGACCCTAATGGCAAAGTAGCTCTCTTCCTTCTAGTTATAAGTTCCTCCAATATTCCTTTTATTATCAAAACACAATTTTATGAGAACAACAAAAAGGATGGAAAAATGGAGGTTATCTTTGCACTGCTGTTCTCTAAGAAGATGTTTGCGTTAACACTAAGGGTGGGGGGTACCTATGGTAGAGTCTATAACCAAGTTATTAGCCCATGTTGAGATGTCAGACATATGAGATCATCTTGGTTAAAACAGAGATGTTTTAAAAAGCCAGTTTGGCAGCTTAAGAGTTGAAACTGGCCTTCATTGCAGGAAGAAACCAGAGGCCTAATGGCAAGAAATGCTTACTTTGGTAGGGCACTAACCCTCACTCCCACTCGGGATGAACTTGCCAGATGAACAAATCCAGAAGTAAGTGAAAGACTCCAGTTTCTCTGCAGGGACACTTATCCTACTGCTTTCCTGATAGCAAAACTCCCAATAAAATGCCCATGAGTTAGATGTGAAGAGTTTTGGGTTTTTTTTAGAACCACTACCCTAAAGAAACAAGTTTAAGAAAGAAAATAGTTTTATTGTCTTTGTGGATGCTGCCCAAATCCCTTGAAAATGATATATAGTCTACCCCTCACCCTGCCATGGATAGGATCAAACTAGAGAGAGGAGATTCAACTTTTTCAACTCAATGGCCGAAAGTGAGACAATCTTATGAGATATCTTACCATGTAATTTGTGGCTAAATGTTGGAGGTAACTATTCAAAATGGGGAAAGCCATGGGGAGTGCCAGGCCTAGAATCAGGAAGACTCATTTTTCTGAGTTCAAATCTGGCCTCAGATACTTACTAGCTTTGTGACCCCAGGCAAGTCACTTAACCCTGTTTGCCTCAGTTTCCTCATCTGTAAAATGAGGTGGAGAAGGAAATGGCAAACCATCCAGTATCTTTGCCAAGAAAACCTCAAATGGGGTCATGAAAAGTCAGACACAACTGAAAAACTATTGAACAACAACCACAAAATTCGAAATGGGTTTCAGTTTGCACAGATGACCAACGTGTTCAGCATAGTGCCTGCCACACAGTAGGTAGCACTTGATAAAACTTGTTGACTGACTGACTGACAGTATAATGGATATTGAGACAAAGGTAGCCCTAGCATTTCCTGAGCCCCTTGGATGATCTCTGTAACACAGCAAGTTTAAGGAAAACTATCTCACATTTGTATAGCATTTTAACATATACAAGTACTTTCTTCACAATAATTCTATGAGGTAGATAGTCAGGCTGTCTTTATCACTGTTTTAAATATAATGAAACCAAGGGACTAAGAGGTAAAGTGATTTGTCCAAGCTAACTCAGCTAATATATGTCTAAGGAAGGCTTCAAACCCAGGTCTTCCAATTTGAGGTCCACTGCCCTTTTCTACTCTACTATCCTGCCTTGGGAAGGCTTGAGGATGCCTTTGGGTTTAAGAGCTGGTTTACTTATTTGAACTAGTCTTTAGTTAAGTTTGGTTAAGAAGTTGAGCTTTAAAAAAGTCAGAGGAAAAAAATCTGACATAAATGAAAAAATATGAAAACTCAGATACTGAGGTCTACCTGCAGTCAAACAGCCATCAAAAACCTGAACAGAGCTCAACTCGAACTGAAAATAGTACTTATTTCTTCTTTCTTCATATGTTAAATGTCAGGAGAGAATTAAATAATCAATCAACTCTTTTTTGCAGTTCCCTTATTGTTCATTGAGCATTTCACTTACTGCCAAGATGATCCTGTCCCTCTCCATGAGGTCGGCCAGTTTGTGAAGGAGCCTGCCTCTGCTCAGGGCATCCATTTGTCTCCATAGAGATCCCCTCTGGAATGCTGCTTTTGCGGCCTCCACAGCCTTATCTATATCAGGCTAAGGGACCAAAACAACATCTTTAAGTTACAGAGAAAATTTTAAAACACACATGCAACTTAAAAAACACTTATGCAAAGAATTCTTAACTTAATTTTTGTACCTTTTCCAATGTCTCTAAACACAACAACAGCTAAGATGTCACCTGAAGAACTGTCCAAATTATATTTTATGGACATGATAGGGTATAGAATGTGGAATGAGAAGAAATATGACATTGATGGCAGAAGGGGGTAGGGTGAGGAGTTGGAAGACCAGATTGACGCTTTTTTTTTTAAATCACCTTCCATCCATATTTTTCCTTGCTGTTACCAAAGTGTAAAAATATTTCATTTGCTCAGAGTGGCACATTTAAAGAACCGTCATAGGCTAGATCACAATTTTATAGATATCTTCAAGAAAAAAAAAACAAGCCAACAACTCTCCATGGTTTACAAACCTACATGGAAAAAGAATATTAAAATATTGTCCTGGCAAAGAAATGTATTCTAACACTAAAGACAGGAGAAATGATACCCTTATTAAAACCCAGAACTAGCTATTTGGAAAATTCAATATCCTATGATGGGAGTGGGAGGTGGGGCAGGGAATGGGAAATGCCTACTAAGATGAGATACATTTAAGAATGATACTTTTCTCTTCTCAAAAAGAAAAAATAAGTTAATATTATAAAGAACAATATCACTCGTACTTATATTTCATCAACTGTATTTCCATTTCCTCCACATACTTCTACAATACGCCATTCTCTAAGTCACCCCAGAAATGCTGCTTTCACTCCACCCTATGCAGTCCCTGATTCTCCTTCCTTCCAGCTATAGATGTGGCAGCAACCTAACAGAATGACCACACTTCAATGCTACTCAGATACAGTGAAGAAGACTCACTGACATCTACTTTTTTAATGGCACATTTTGGCCAAGGGGGTCAAAAAAGTGAGACTGAACATCCAAAATGTCTACCTTAAAATGCTCTACTAGAATTTTCTTTCTTTTTGGGGGGGAGGGGGGAAGGGAAATGTGGAAGCCAAGGTTAGGAAAAGAAAACAACTTGGAAGAGATGAACCCCAAACTTTGTGGTTTGAATACAGCTTAACTAGTTACAAGTGTGGCCAGCAATGAAGATGGAGGTGAAACTACCCAAGGACAGAGAGCTGTGGGTACGTGAAGGGACTGGGCCTTTTATTTAAATGAATTCAGAGTGGGTTAGCTGACTGAAGAAGAGATAAACTGGACATGATGCAAGGCAGAGAGCTAGCTCTTTCCTCTTCCTTCTCCTTATTGCTGCACACTAAAATCTGATCTTGTTATAAATTATAAGCTTATGGAGGTGGTAATTTCATCTCTTCCATATACACCTGATCTACAGTTGACATTCAGTAACACATTATTAATAAGGTCAGAATGTTACAGTTTTCCTTGGGGCTAAGTGTATATGGTTTCCCACTCCGAGCTAGCTAGCATTTCCTTCTTAAGTGAATCCAAATGATTCTTCTCCCTCCTTGGCAAATACATGCAAAATGGATTTTTGTAGCTTTGAAATAACCATGAACTTTATAACAGATAGGCCCAGAAACTATACAAATTCTATAGAATAATAAATTATCATGAGAAACACTGTAGAATATAGAAGAATAATAAATCAAGTTCAAACTCTTTTGTTTACAGATAAGAAAAATGAAGGCTAGAGAAGTCTATTGGCTTGCCCACTACACAGATAGGATTCAAACTCAGGTGTCTTGACTATAAGTCCAGAACTCTCTCCATGCACCCCACATTAACCCCTCATGACCATATGAGGTAACACAGATTTTATTGTCTTCATCTTACAAATGAGGAAACTGAGGTTCAGATAGGTTACATTCATGGTCACACAAATGGTAATTGTTAGAGGCAAGATTTGAACCCAGATCTAGCATGCTTTTTACTATTAGTCTACCTCTATGCTTTGTAAATTGATTATATCCCACTATCTGAACTTCTCCCCCCACCCAAGCTTTTACATTTTTGAATAGAAATTAATGTTATTCAATTAAAATGTAAAATTGTGAAATACATATTACCTGACCATTAATATTTACTTTTCTTCTGACAAGCATATACTTCAATAGGTCAAGGATCTATGATTTCACTTGTGTGGATACTCCCTCCACCCGTGCAGATTGCAAGTCCCTTAACAACTTAGAAAATGTTCTTTATAATTCACAATTGTTTTTATTTTTAAAAAAATCATCACCTAATGGCCAAGTCTCCTAACTTAGTTACATTGGTTCTCAGGTAATAAGACAGTTTTTTCAGCCTAGTGAGTGCCCCTGCTGGGGTTTATGCTGTGCCGGTAGAACCTTTGAAAACTCAGGATCTCCTTCATGGCTTCCAGGGTTATTAGACTAAGACACTGGGAGATCCAACATATCCCAGGTACTGCAGATCTGGAGAGTGATATCATTTATTTTGGAAGGGGCTTGACCTCTGATTTCACTGATAGAAGGAGGCTCGAGTGAGAAAACTCCCTCCATCAGTGCAGATCAAAAACTGAGAGGCTATAATTTATTCAGAAGCACATCATCAGGATGTGTCAGAGGCAGGTTCTTTGTATATTGTGCCATACTACTATATATACATACATATACATACATACACACAAACATACATACATGTATATATACATACATACACACCAACACAAGTGTATATGCATATCTATGTACATATACACACATATTTTATGCATAGAAAATATGTATATATAATATGTCCGATATAGCTAGTTCTGGGCTCCGATAAATATTTATTTCTTCTGTCCTTGGTGTTAGAATACATTTCTTAGCCAGGATGATATTTCAATATTTTTTTCCATCTAATTTTGTAAACTTTCCAGAGTTATTGGGGATTTTTTTTTTGGGTGGTGGCTTTTAAATCAGTCAAGAAGTATTTATTAAGCACTTACTATGTGCCAGGCACCAGGTTGAGTATAGGAAAAGCAAAAATAGGATAGAGAAAGGCAAAAACATAGTCTTTGCTCACATTCTAATGGAGGAAAAGCATATTAATAACTATATTCTAATAAGATATATACAGTATAAATGGAAGCTAATCTCAGAAAGAAGGCACTAGCAGTGAAGGAACCTGTGATCTAGCCTCTAATAGTTTTTGAATGTACAAAATGAGCAAATGTGACACTTCGATTATAGAGATTGCAAATTTTGGTTACAATTTTATGAATGCATGATGTATGCATATATGTACATATGTATACACACATATACATATATACATATATATATACATACATTGCATAGCATATTAGAAGCAGTGAAGTAGCATTGGACTGCTAGAGGTAGGTTAGGGATATATATACACATTGAGATAAACAGAAAAAAGAAAGACAGATATAGACATCTATATCTATATACATATGTGTGTATATGTATATATATGTTTATACATGCATGTATTATTATGGAGAGGGAGAGAGAAAGAAAGAAAGAAAGAAAGAAAGAAAGAAAGAAAGAAAGAAAGAAAGAAAGAAAGAAAGAAAGAAAGAGAGAAAGAAAAAGAGAGAGAGATATACAATTTGTCATCATGGATAATCAGTCCCAGAATCAGGAATATCTGGGTTCAAGTCCTGCCTCTGACACATACTGACTCTAACCTAGACAATAAATAACCTCCCAGGCTCCAAGAAATTCTTTAAGGCTGTAATTTGCATAGAAGGTAATGATCTGCATAGGTTAAGTTCCTTTCTGGATGCTACCTACACTGATGAAATCAGAGATCTGGTCCTGTATATGTATATGTTTGTATGTTGTATGTGTATATAAACACATACATATTAATATTCAGCACAGAAATATAAAATATATTAAAAGTATGTATTGGTTTCTAAAACTTCACATTTTATATAAAGCTAGCTGGTGCAGTAGAGTGCTGTCTCAGAAACTTACTAGCTGGGTGACCGTAGGTAAGTTACTTGAAACCTCACTCAACCTCAGTTTCCTCATATGTAAAATGAAGATAATAACAGGATCTACCTCATCAGATTTTTGTGAAGACTAAATTAGACAATATATATGAAGTGCTTTGTCCAAACCTTAAAGTACTATTTTAAAACTAGCTATTATCATTATTGTTGTTGTTATGAAACTCACTACTAATAGCAACACTTTACTTATTCAGGTAGTATATTGTTTTGGGGTTACATTCCTTAATATTTTCAGTTTCAAAAATTGATTAAAAACTTTTTCTTACCATGTTAAAAAGACCACTGCATTCCTCCCTTATATTATATATATAATATATATATCTCAAAGGAAAATGACTCACATGTTTCCAGGGGAGTTATCCATAATTGATCCCATTCTCTCTAATCTGTTTAAACAAGCATGCCAAAATGTTTAACTATCACAGACCTTAAACCCATGTTTGAGCCAGTTGTATTTCATAGTAAACTTTTTCATTATTCTTTCACTCAGGAAAAAAAAATTGTGTTTTTTTTTAAATCCCAACAACCTACCTTGTCTCCTTCTTCCACTTCACATATTTTCTCTACAGTTGAAGGGTTATAGGTTGGAAACTTTTTTCCACTCTTGGATTCATGCCACTCGTTGTTGATAAATATCTAACCAGGAAAAAATTGTTATAAGCAATAAGGCTAAACAAGTTTTTTTTGGTTATAAACTTAAAGGAACTAGTTCCCTTCTTTCCTTCCCCACCCATCTCCTTATCCTCTTGCCCAAATAAAAGGTAAAGTCTGTTGTGAAATATAGGTGTGTGGACATATGTTTTTAAATTCACAATTCTGCATGTCTAGCAATGAGATATGGTCAAATTTTTATGAGAAGTGTAACTCACTTTACATAGTAGGCATGTTTCTGAAAAGTTGTACACAAACTGAAATTTAGTAAAAGAGTTTGCTATTTAGTGGAACATATGAGAGAATCTATTTACAAAATAAAACATTCTGTACTCCAAACACAATTTTTTAAAAAATCTGGATTTTTCATATAGGATTTGCTTAAATAGGGCATACTAATAAAAGACAACAATTGGGTAATGAGAATAAATTCTCATTCTAAGTTCTAAGTTTTCCAGTCACCAAAGCAGACAAAGTGGATATCACAAAGTTCATACATTAATGTTGAAATGCTATAATTATAGGTGTTCTCTTCAGTCCCTAACTCAGAATCTACTTACTTTTCTTTTGCATACAATTCTAGCATGCTTAAATATCACAGCACAGAATCTTTGAGGTGGAGAGAATCTTAGAGATCCTGTCCTTTGACATGACTCTCTGGTTTTATACTCTATAACATATTAGAAGTAGCAAAGTGGAATTGGACTGATAGAGGTAAGCGATCTGCAGCAATGAGAAGTGAGAGCTGGTGGCCATGGGAGAGGCCAGAAAAACTATGCCCGAGAACTCCAAAAGCAGGTTAGGGTCATTTAGTGTCAGGGCAAGCATTCTTACACACAAAATAGACCTTGGACAATTAATATTCTTAATGATAACCCTGATTCACAAAGGCAAGATTAAATTATATTCTGTGAACTTTCTCGAGAAAGTATATCATTAAAAATGTCTTTCAAAAATGGTTAAGGTTTTTTTTTTTTTTTAAATGTCTTACTCCTATAAGAAATGAGAAAACTCACTGGTTGTGGTATACTACATTTTCCAAGGAGGTCATAAAAATTAAGTATTTCCATACAATTGAATCTGGAATATAAAAAAGGACTTTGCTCTATTAACATCACAAAGGTTTGGTAAGAAAATGACCCTCAAGAATTACCTTATGATAATGTATCTACCATCTATTCATAGAGTTGGAAAGACTATTGCTCTGTGAAAGCAAAACAGACATCACATGTTCAGTCCCATCATTCTCTATTATTCTTCAATGTGGTAGTCACGGGACAAAAACAAAGAAAATCTCAAAGGATACCTCCAAAGACCATCTTTCAATATGAAGTCAAGCTGCCCCACATGGGCAAGAGGACAATGACAAGTTTATTCTTTTATCCACTGCGGTATATTCATGTGTTATAACACCGAATATATATCCCATAGTTACAGTGAGACATAAGAATAGAAAAATGGTATATTAAGATAGGTACATGTATGTCCTCTAAAAAGACCATGTAAAGGCTGGATAATCATTAATTTGGGATTTGGTAGGGGGAATTCTTGGTCCACCACAGAAAAAGCTAGATTAGCCCCTAAGGTTGCTTTGGAGATTTTGTGACTCTACCTAAGATGACTCCAAGGTTATTTGTAGGTCCAACAGTTTATGACTCAAAAAGAATATGAAATTATATTTGTAACTACATTCTTATTTAGATTTAATAAAGTAGCTTTCTTTATGTAACACTATTTAGTAATTCAACAAACCTTTATTAAGTTCCTAAGCACTAGGCACTGAATGAGGCATTGGGAACACAAAGCCAAAAAAAAAAAAGGTGGGGGAAGTCCTTGCCCTCCGGGAGTTTACAATCTGCTACCAAATCCTACAAAGAGCTGTTAGTGCATTTTTATACTTTAAAATGCAGGAAAGGAAGGGCAAAGATAGCCTACAGGCTCTCATTCATGATCAGACTATTATTATAACAGCAGAGATACTGGATTTGCAATTTCATTACTGCCAGTGAGTATTTAAAAAAAAAAACAAAAAAACACTTAATGGATGTAGGATCACAAGTTTAGAACTGGAAGGAGTCTTAGAAATCTTCTAGTCCAATAACCTTTATTTTACAAATGATGAAACTGAGGCCCATAGAGGTTAAGTCACTTGATCATGGTCACACAGGCAGTAAGAGAGCCAGAATTTGAACTCAACTCCTCTGACTCCAAATAAACCACTCTCTTCACAGCAGCATGTCTTCCCCCAACATCAGGACTACTCAGCTGAAACACATACCACGATTCTTTTTTTTTTTTTTGAAGTAAGTTATACACATGAAGAAGTGCTTTACATAAGAGAGAGCTGAGGAAATTGTATCTTTTTAAAAGGCAGATAAAACTAGTATATTAATGAACCATGAAATCATAAATATTATCTCTGCTGCCTGGAGGGAGTTGTTAATAGGGAAAATGGACCCAAAAAAGTGAAGGGCTGCTACTTCTGGGATCTGGAAAGGAATCTCTTTAAACAACCCAGGATCACAAAGCATGAACTACTAGGAGGCAGAAGTTAAACCTGAAAAGAAATGAACAGATAACAAGTTTTTCTTCCCCAAGATACACGATTCTATAAATTGGTAAAAAAAAAAAAAATCAGGCCCCTTCTAGTTCTAACTCTATAATCCCATGCTCTTACGAAGCTAATCAAACTTAATTCCATTGTTGTCCAGTCTTGTAGCACTAAGCATTAAAAAAAATATAATAATAACGTGTAAGACTGTTTGCATTTAGCCACTCAAACCACATCGGGCTCTTCTTTCAGTTCACCTTCCCTTCTCCGAATTTCACTTAAAATTATTCTTGGTGTTCTTTACTTGATTCCTTCATATTTCTCTCTTTCTCCCATTTCCTCTGTCTTCAGTGTCCAAGTTCATAACTTGATTGCTTTCTTTTCTCTATAGTACATTTTTTTTTGAGGAAATGGTGCCCACTCTTACATACTGAGGCCGACTCACCCTGCTGCCACATCAATATTAATCCCCTACCTGTTCAGAAAGAAACTTTTTAAATGAGTCTCTTCAAAGGTAGGTTTCTCTGTAAATTAGAATGGGAGTAAAATATAGGAAGAAGAAAATGAAATTTCATTAAAAGAAAACAACAGGAAGGGGGGAAAAATGAGGAGTTAGGAAGACCTGACTCACGTAGTAAAGATTCAGTTCAGTACTATATAAGGTCTGGATTTGTCCATCTATAATCCTTAAAATCTTTTGCTGCATGTGATTTTAGATAGTACATACAGAAAGTACATTAATGATGTTTACCTAGCAAAAAAAAAAAGTACCATTATTCCGCTTTACTCATCCGTATTTATTGCCAGATTTCTAGATGGAGATTATTCTATTTGGGCTTTTTAGAGGGTCACTAAGAACTTTGTGGGAATTGTCCTGCAATTAAGAATTGGCTTTAGAAGGGACTTTAGGAATCGACTAGTCCAATACCCTATCTGATCCAAGAGCCCTCTGGAAAACATCTCCCTAACAGTGCCCCTCCAGCCTCTTGAATATCTCCAGTGATAGCTATATTAATAGCTAGCTTGATTATTCTGGAAAATATTTTTAAAATTCAAGTAATGATACAGTAATGTTAGCCTTCTCATTTTTGTAGTCTATATATAGGTATATATATACACACATACATATATACACATACATATATATACATATATATACACATACATATATACACACGCATATATGAATATATATGCATTAAAAGCATTTGTATATCTATGCAAGTATATATGTGTATCTATACATACACACGTGTGTGAAAAGTCCTAAAAACTAAAGAATAGCATATTCCTGTCATTGCCTAGAAATTTTTGGCTTTTCTCATTATAAAATTTAATACTATTTTTGTTAGTTTGAAATAGCCTCATAAGTTCTCATCTCTATTGGTTATAGAGGCCTTTGAATACAACATTAAATTAAATGTCAAGCCTAGTTATGTATATATACATACACATATACAGATATATATAACAGACATCAAGAATTATATACCAAGAGAATAAATAAAATAACAATCTCACTAAATGGTCAGCAAAGTTCTTTGTTCAATAAAAAGTATTTGAGAAGATTGGAATGGCTACTTTCAAAAGCAGAATTGGAAGAGGAGAACATACAAGCACCTTGTCTGTAGTATTTGATAGATATGAATAAAATAAAATCTATGCATATACATGGATTGATAGTAAGTAGTAAAGATTGGGAGTGGGAAGGAAGAAGGGAGCAAATCTAGAAGCTAACAAATATTCATACTTAATCAACCAGCAATGATTTTCTAAATGCTTGTACTCTTCAAAGACTTGTAAGACCTGCTAATGCTACAAAACTACTACCCACTATAATGTGAAACTCAAAATAAGATAGGTCTCCCTTGGGCCTCATGAAATCAGAAGCTTTGATTAAGAAACTCAAAGGTGTCTTCTTTTCAAGCCCCACTCTCCTACTGAAAGTGCGAGAAAGACCTCACTGTGCAGTTTTACATTTACATTTTACGTTACATTTTGTTTTGCATTTAACGGCATTAACTAAGCACAGACTGCAAGAAGTGTCCCCCAAAAAGTGTCCCAACTTCACACAATACCTTGTATCAGAGGATGAAACAAAATTATATGCATCTTACAGTTTCCTACAGGTCATGTAAATCAGGAGTTCTTAATCTGGGGTCTGTGAACTCATTAAAAAAATACCTTGATAGTATATCAGTATAATTATTTTCCTTTGTAATCTTATGTATTTTGTGCATTTAAAAACATTATATTGAAAAGTGTCCATAGGCTTCTTCAGACTGTCAAAGAGGGTCCATGACACAAAAAGGTTAAGAAGGGATGTAAATCATCTTCCTTGTGGAGTTCACAATCATAACTTCTGAGCTTACTGTTTTACAAAGGAAAGTCCATTGTATTTCACTAAAAATAGATTCTCTTTGGCTAAAGAACAAGTGAAGTTTTACTGAGATCCCAAGAAAATCTGCTGAATCTTTTGACTCCCTTATACACAATTTAAACCAGCTGCTATTTTCAAGGGGCTGAGATCAGATGCCATCATTAGTAAATTTTTATATGTGGTATTTTTATGGGCTATGAAAGGACAGATTAGTAAATATACCATTGACCAATAAGATACGATTCTTATGTATTTTTAATTAAATATATTTCTTTGGGAATTTTAATAGTTAAATTCTGCATAAATTCAACACAAACGTTTCCTTCTTTGTTTCCCATTTCTCATAAACAGTATGTTTCCGGGAGACTCAGAATTATTTAGATTTCAAATATTATCAGTCCTCTAAGAACTGGTACTTCTGTGTTCTCTAAGTAGCTCAATAAACCTCACTAAGCCTGGTTTTGTTTAACATACAAAAACATAACCCCCGTTCCATGTAGCAGCGAACTTAAAAAAGTTTTAAACACACACCACAAGATCAATAAGATTTAACAGAGCTTCTGAATCACAACCGACCATGCAATGTCTGCTATTAGTTAAAAGCGGCAGACAGATCATGCAGCCACGGGAAGTGCAACAACACGTCGAAGACCAGAAAAGGTCTCATAATTGACAGGCAGAATCATTAGCTTGTAAACTGCCCTCGAGGGAGGAGGAAGTTTCCCCGTCTACCTGCCTACCCAGAAAGGGACTGGCTACCTGTGGGATGTGAGGAATAACTCTTAGCTTTTTGGGTTAACGAGAAGTTGAAGATTCGCCACCACCTCCAGCCAAGGTCCCTCTTTTCATATCTGGCTTGAAATGTTCATCCACTGAGTGAAGTTTCTGGGAGAGTGTGTTTGCTTTTTGGGGACACCTCTGGGTGGCTGTTAATACGCTTTCAAAAACTGCCCGAGTTTCTTGTTAAAGAGACGTTTGGGTGTCTTAGGAATACAAAACTGCTTTCGCCTACTAAGTGACGCCCACCCGGGTTCAACGACCAGCCCTTTCTTGGGGAGACGAAAGGTTTCTGGGGGACACGGTCAAGAGAGGGTGGTGAGAGCCTGTCACATGTGATCAGAGAGTCCAGAAGCCATAACATAGAGCCTGATAGGAGCACTCCGAGTTTTCGTTTTCTTTTTCCTCCTGACACTTAATTGCTGCTCCCGCCCTGCAAGGGGCTGCCCGGTGAGGGGCTGAGTGCCCACTGGACCCGCTCAGCCGACGTGCACAGACTCCAGGACTCACCTTTGTGTGCTTGACCTCCAGGTTCCTGATGGGATGCGGCAAGGGAGGCATCTTCTTGTCTGGTTGTCCGTTCTCCAAGGTTCCATTGGTCGTGGCCATGACCCTTGTCTCTTTCTCTTTCTCCTCCTACTCTGCTCCGCGTCTGCAGCGTCCCGGTGTTGGGACTGATGGATGCGCTTCGGAGGGTGACAGCTCCCAGCGCCTGTTTTATGAAGGACTCCACGCCTCTTGGCCAGAGGGGACTGCTCTAATTGGTTTCCGGAGGAGACCCCGCCCCACTACACCACCCCCGCCATGCCTCTCTGGAACTCGAGTCCCCCTCCCTTCTCCAGCTTTGCTCCTGGGGCAGCCCAGTGCAAGCTGCTCGCTCGGCGTGGTGTAATCCGCCTCTGGGGCTGGCAGCACAGCCGGGCTGGAGTCGGGGAGAGCTCCCGTGCCATTTGCAGCGACGGGAAAGCTGGTCCTGCTCCTCCCCGCGGAGGAAAAGAGCCCTCGGAGGGAATTCCCTCCACCTCTGGCTTAGGAGAAAACTTTCTTTTCCTTCCTCCCCCGGAAGCCCCTCAGCTTTGAGAGCTGGGATGCTACCCCCCAACGAAGGAAGAGGGCTGGTTGCAAGTCGCTGCGGCTTCGTTTCTCTAGAAATGATCCCCCTGAGAAAGACAAGCTGAACTCAAAGCCCCTAAAGCACCTGTTCTCCCCCCACTTCAGCCTTCCCGGTCCCCGCATTTAATGAGCGAGTCTTAGAGGGGATCTAAAAGCCCACAGTGACTATTGAAAGCCGTCTTAGCTCCCGGGCTGAGAGGCAGTGATGCGAGCGGGTAATGCGCGTGTTAAATTCACTGTTTACACTCTCCGTGCGCTTATCCTACAAGGCCGGGAGGGAGACCCAGGGGCCGACCGAGATCTGAACTGAATGCACTTTGTGCCAGGAATAGGTGAACTTGTTTCTCGAACCCCAGGTGGCCTCACACCCCATGGCTGAGTAGGGGGAACGCTTGAATCAGAGCTCCCTCTTGGCACGTCTGAGAACATCTGTGCTAATCTCCAACAAAGTTGGTGCTGATTTTCTTGAGCTGGAATCATGCTGTTGAATTCCCTGGTTTGCAGGTGGCTAAACAACTAAGCCGGAGCCCCTGAATAAGTTAAAAAGCATGACTCCTAGCAAGTGAACCAGAAAGAGGGTAATTACGATGACGTTTTTTCATGAAATTGCCCCAAGGTCAAGGACCTTTCCCAACCTACAGGAAAGAGCCTGGCCTTTTCTTTCCCATTTACCAGCTTTGACCACTACCTACGGGGTAGAATGGAAAAAAAGAAGAAATGAGTTGTAGTGTGTATAGTGACTTCTCAACCAGTTTGCATATTTGCTAGGGGATAGACTCTGCCTCTTCTAAAGATCTCGACATTAAGCAACCCCAATAGTAGTATACCTGTCTTTCTGACTCTACAAGGCTAAAGGTGTGGCACTTCTGTTTTAGCACCAGATCCATTAATTTCTTTTGTTTTGTTTTTATTAATCTCTGGCCTGTGATCTGGCTTTGTGGACAGGTTTGGGTTTGGGTCTGGTGTGTCTGCTTTACTTTGTATAATTACAGGGTGTCCCAAAAAAGTCTTAGTGCAGTTGGAAGCTACCAAAACTTCCAACTGCACTAAGACTTTTAGGACACACTTTTTCTGAGATAGGCTAAATACTTTCATTTGTATTATCTTGTCGAATTTGTTCAGAAACAGCAAATTCTTCTCATTTTACATGTGGAGATTAGAGTAGGAGCTCTTCCACTAAGTTGTGAGAGCTGTAAGGGTAGGGACTGTTTTCACCTTTCTTTGAATCCCTGGCCCTTAGAATAGTGTCTGGTAGGTAGGAGGCACTTAGTAAAATGCCTCTTGAGTTGACTGTGAAGAAACTGATGCTCAGACCCCTTAAGTTACTTGCTCATACCCTTAGCACTTTCCACCATTTGAATCCCTACCTTTCCTTTACCTGATCCCTCAGTCAGTAACAAATGTTTCCACCTTGGATCCCATATAACATGTTTTGCATCTCTGTAACGCATTTATACTGCATTATTTTACATTACAGTTTATCTCCCATAGAATTTAAGTTCCATGAAGGGAGGGACTATTCATGTTTTCTCTGAGTAACACTAGAACCTAGCACTGCCCTGTGCCTAGCACTTAATAGATACTTAATAAATACTTGTAGAATTTAGCCTTCCTTATACCTGCCATATTCCTCTATTAGGCTATAAGCTTTACAAAAATAGCAATCACATTTTACGTGATAGCATGCATATGCTTTAAGGTTTGCAAAGCACTTTACAAATACCTCATTTGATCTTCACAATAACTCTGAGAAGTAGGTGCTCTTATTATATCCATTTTGCAGATGGGGAAATTGAGGCTGGGAGAGGTTAAGTGACTTGCTCAGGGTTATATAGCCAAGTAAGTATCAGGGGCACCATTTGACCTCGGGTCTTCCTGACTGAAGGCATAGCATTATATCCACCATGCCACTTAGCTGCTTCTAAGCTTTGTATCTGCCTCATCAAGGAGCATACTGCTCTGCATTTCCTAGGGTTTTTTTTTTATTAAATATTTGTTTGAAATGAACTAAAATGAAAACACAGGTCTTCTGATACTTTGTTTCTACATGCTATTCAACCATCTGATTGTTCAAATGATTCTGCTCTCTAGAAATTTTTCTTGGTACATGAAATCTGAAAGAAAGGGGTCATATTAATTAAATCCTCAAGAACAGTCCTCTATATCAGTGGAAGAAACCTATTGGCTCACCCAAATATAATAGAAATAAGAGATTTGCCTTCCCATTACACTTCTGAGGGTTGGTCCTAATTGATTTGAGGACCTAAATATAGTGGGATGACTAAATCTGGGGTCATAATCTGCTGTTTCTTTGCTAAAGTTTGCCACTAAAAGCCCACATCTATCCCTTTGTCTGTCCTTTTCTCTATCCCTTTCATATATACATCTCTTCCTTTCTTGTTAAACAAGGTAGGGGACCTCAAGTTCTAGAATTGGGTAAAAAAAATTTCAGTGTGGATAACCAAGAATTAATACTTACTTGACAACCTGGAAACCAAACTACCAGTTCCTACTGTTGTCATTTTCTGCAACTATTAAAAAGGGTCATCAGTTCAATACATATTTTTCTAAGTCACATCTGACCAGGAATGGGGTTTCTTAAACAATCATAATCAAGTATTTAATTTCCCATTATATACCTGAGGGTAGGTAGGTGGTGCAATGAATAGAGTGCCAGGTCCAGAGTCAGGAAGATTCATCTTCCTGAATTCAAGTCTGGTCTCAGACACTACTAGCTGTGTGACCTTGGGTAAGTCACTTAGTCCAGTTTGCCTCCATTTCCTCATCTGTAAAATGAGCTGGAGAACGAAATGGCAAACCACTCCAGTATCTCTACCAAGAAAATCCCAAAGAGAGTAGGAGATGACTGAAAATAACTAAAGAACAAATTATATACCAGGCACTGCACTAGACCTGCTAAAACAAGTACTATGAATAAAACAATGCCTACTAGCAAAAAGCTGACAATTCTAATTTTAACACAAGGTCAACACCACTGATTAATTAAATTGTTAAATATTCTGATGATATTACTTTTAAAAATATGTGTTAAAATATATGAAAGGTGAGGTGGCCTGGATCTGTGATTTCATTGCTGCAGGGAACTCCCAGTGTGGAAATTTCCTCCACTCATCCACATCAGCAATTCCTGTATAACGTAAAGCTTTAGGGACTTAACTGGGGAAACTGAGAGGTTAAATGACTTACCAGTATGTGTTAGAGGCAAGACTTAAACCAAAGTTATTTCTGAATCCAAGGTCAATTCTCTATGGACTTCAAAACACATAGCTTTTCAATGATTTTACTATAATGATAAACTAAGTGTCCCATGTGCATTACTTATTCCTCTGTGTTCTGTAATCTGGATTGATAAGTAAAAGGGAAGAAATAATGTAGAAAATGGGAATATGATATCCTAGGTCACTGGGGGTCCTGCCTTCACTTTGGGGTCATAGCTTCTGCAGGGCTAGGTGGTGCTAAAAGTAGGTGCTAAAAGTTCTGTGTGATAAGACCATTCCCAGAGAAGATCCCTTTGCAAGATTAGCCTTGGGAACCTGCAATATACAGTTTAAGCCACAGCACAGTGCCCAGAACATAGTGGGCACTTAATAAATGCTTATTGACTGACAGACTGGTGTTCATGTTAAAAAAAAAATTGAAGATTCCATATGGAAACTTGAATCATTTTGTTAATTTATTTTTTAGTTTGGGAAACTTAACTAATGCTGTTACTCAAAGCATCACTTGTCCAGGGGGTATAGGCTTGCTTGACAGTTATCAGCTTGCTACTCATAAATTTTGAAGTGTGGAACCGACTTCTGCACGGCAGGCTCGAACACACACACACACACACACACACACACACACACACACACACACCCCTACTTCAGGCAGCAGGCCAATTACTGTGAGTTGGGTCCCGATGTAATCACACCTATCCCCCCACTTCTTGATCTTAACACCTACATGATACCAGGAGACTGAGGTCAGAGCTGCAATACTCAGCCACAGAACACAGCAGAGAAACTGCATTCATCATCATTGTGCAAAGGGACTTAGTGCAGGAGAGAGAATGCTAGCTCTGGAGGTGGAAGATAAGGGTTCAATTGCTGTCTCTGCCAGCTGCCACTGGCGTTATCTTGGGCAAGTTACTTCACTTCCAAGGGATCTTAGCTTCTTCATCTGACAAATCAAGGGATTGAACTAGATAACAGCTAAGGCCCCTTTTCTTCTATATCTATGATCCTAAAAATTAGTAAGGGGAGGTGAGGAGGAGAGAAGCTGATATTCTACATGATGAAAATAATAAGGATTTTTTCCCTTTTAATCTCTACCTAGGGCAATGATTACTATAGTTTTCCAATGTAAGTCTCACCGACAAACTGGGAGGGAAGTAGGGAAATACTATTCTTATTTGTTATGAATGAACAAAATGAGGCATAAAGATTGAACTGACTTGCCCCACATGTAATAGTGTCAGAAACTGGGTCTCTAGAATCCTATGAATATAGTATCTTAGATTTCAAGCTGGAAGAGACCTTAGAAACTATTAAGTAAACCTTCCCCCCATTTTTTTTAGGCAATTGGGGTTAAGTGACTTGCCCAGGGTCACACAGCTAGTAAGTGTCAAGTGTGTGGTCTGAGGCCAGATTTGAACTCAGGTCCTCCTGACTTCAGGGCTGGTGCTCTATCCACTATGCCACCTAGCTGCACCTTCCCCCCATATTTTGGAGGAGGAAACTGAGGCAGAGGAAAGTTAAGGGACTTGCTGAAAATCACAGTATTTTAACCCACGTTCTTCTAATTCCAAGTCCAGTGGCCTATCCATTACACCGTGCTGCCTCTTATGAGACTATAAGGTGAGGCAACTGGGTGGCACAGTGGATAGAACACTGGAGTCAGGAAAATCTGAGTTTGAATTCTGCCTCAGACAATGACTGTGTGACTCAGGGTAAGTCACTTAACTTCTCTTAGCCTCAGTTTCCTCAATGGTTAAAAAAAAAAGGTGGGGGATATTAGTAGCACTGATCTCCCAGTGTTATTACGAGGTTAAAATGGTATAATATTTGTAAACAAGACTCAGCTTGGGCATTTTCTCTGGCCTTTCTACAGGCATTCCGCAGGTCTGGAATGCTCTCCCTCTTCTGCTCTGACTACTAATCTCCCAGGCTTCCTTTATGTCCCAACTAAAATCCTACCTTCTACAAGAAGTCTTTACTAACCCCTCTTAATTCTAATATTTTTCCTTTTTTCATTATTTCCTATCTTTTCCTGTAAATAACTTGCTTCATTTATATTTGTTTGCATGTTGTCTCTCTCATTAGATTGCAAGCTCCTTGGAGACAGGAACTGTCTTTTACCTCTTACTGTACCCCCAGTTCTTAGCACAGTGCCATGAACACAGTAAGTGGTTACTATTTATTGAATTAATAAAGTGCTTTGTAAACCTTAGAGTACTGTATAAATGCTATTTATTATTATTAGTAGTAGTAGTAGTAGTAGTAGTAGTAGTATATCCTTTTATTGTTTTCTTCCTCTGGATCTTACCTTTCCTGGAAAGAGCTGTTTTTTTCTCCTCCATCATTTCATCGTGTTTGTGGAAGCATAATCTAGAAAACAGTTGAATCTGGAAGGGAATTTAGAAATCATTTAGTCTAATATCCTTATTTTACAGATGTGAAAACTAAGAGAGGCTATAATGAGAGGGTAAAAAGTGAGACAGGCTAAGAGACTTAGAGACAGCCTAAGAGACTTTATCAGTCATAAAGGCAGCAAATAAAGGAGCATAGATTTGAACATAGGATCTCTTCCAAATGCACATGAAAGTATCCAGAAAAGGATAAAGTACTCTAGACATGCCAAGTATTATTATTGGCAATATTGCATTGTTTTTAATTACAAAAAGAGAAGAAATGTCCAAACATGCGAATCTGAAGGGTGCTTGGCCAAAGCCATTGTTATACCCCCAAACCATACAATAACTCTACCTTTCAAAGGAGGGAATATTAGATTATACTGCTAGGAGACACGACAGAAGTCTGAAGGTTGAGGAGGAAAATGGTTCTTGTCCTCCACAGTTCTGCAGATGTTCGGTACTGGATTTGGGTAAGAATGAGAGCTATCCTGGCCCTCAAAGTAATCGCTACGGTATTATTTCACCTCATTGGACATTTTGGACAGGTATTTTTCTTGCCAGGTGAATCATTAACTTCCTCCAACCATTTTCTGACCTTATGATTCTGCATGTTCAGAGACTGCTTTAACTTCCACCAACGGATATGAGCCCACAACTACATGAATAAGAAACAAAGAAAAACAGTGTGCATGAAACCATAAGCAAGAATAAAAATAAATGAAAGCTGCCAAACAATTAATAGAATTTACTAAATGAAACCCAACGAACCCTTAAATCCTGAAAGCAATTAAGCAAAACAATAAAAAGAGATACCAAATGACAGAAAAATGAAGATTTATACATTAATTTTAAAAAGTTAATACCACTGTGTTCTTTCTTTTTTGGTTTAAAATTGAGATTTCACTGGTTGTAGGGAATTCCTGGTAAGGAAACTACCTTGATTAATTTAGGTTGATTATTCTTCTACAATCTTAAAGAATTGCCTGAGAAGGTAAGGGACTCAGCCAAAGTCATACAGCCAGTATGTGACAGTGGTAGAATTAGAATCTGTACTTTCTGTCTCCAAAGACAGCCATCAATCTACTGCCATGCTGCCTCTTACCATTTGTATTTAATATGAGTTTTTATACTAATTGCTGTAATTTTCCTTTATGGAGTTATAATCAATACATTTATTGTTCTTTTAATTCTGTTTTTCCCTGCTCTACATTGCCAGCTCAGTATTCACTTATTTCTTTGTGTTCTTCACATTCATCATTCCTTAGACCACAATCATATCCCACTACATCTATGTACCACTATTGTATCAATTTATTCCCCAATCTTTTAGCACATAATTTGTTACTGACTTCTTTTTATTGCTATAATGAATATTTTTGTTCAAATAGGTTGATTCATCCTTTCACCAGCCTTTTTATAATATAAACTCAAACTGTAGACTCAAAAGGGGCAGGCATACAATTGAAATTTTATAATTTCAATAATTATATAATTTACTTTCCAAAATGGTTAAATCAATTAATAAATATTTATCAAGCACATACTTTTTGTGTCAACCAATTCATGCTTCCACCACCAACAAATTACTGTGCCTGTTTTCACACACACTTGACTGAATTTTGTTATTTCTTACCATCTTTGCCAACTTGATGGGCATATCAGAACTGCCTTAATTTGTATTTTCCTGATGATTAGTAGTTGTTGTAGTTTAGGGTTTTGTTTTTTTTTTTGATAGTTGACTATTCATATCATTTGACTACTTATCAACTGGAGACTGATCCTTATTCTTAAATTGTGAGATAATTCTATCTCTATTTTTGATGTTACTCTTTTATCAGAAATGTTTAATACAAAGATTTTCCCCCCAGTTTGTAAATTTTCTTATCTGGATGTTTTATTTGGGTAAAAATTTTTCTTATTGTTACGTGATAAAATTAATCTATTGTTTCTTTTATGCTTTTCACTGAAGACTTTCCCTTATGTCCATAGTTGTCAGGAGCTATTTTGGCAATTGTATTAATTTTTAAAATTTATTTTATGTTCAGTTTTGTGAGTTTGCTTTTCTCTCTCTGTGTCTCTCTCTCTCCTCTCTTGTATATGGCTTCAGATCCCTCATTTCCTTTAAAACTCTGCTTATGTACCAGCTTCTACATGAAACCTTTCCTGATCCTCCCCAGATGCTAGTACCCTCCCTACTAAAAATATACTTTGTATTTATTTTGAATACACTGATTTATGTACATGTCCCTCCCCCCAATAGAATGTAAGCAACTTGAAGACAGAGACAATTTCTTTTCTTTTTTTTTTTATACTCCTAGCACCTGGCATTATAGATTGTAAGCCTACTAAATGGTTCTTGATACATGGATTACATTACAGTCTGGGCTCAAAATGTTTCATGATTCCTTCTCTGAAAAAAAAATAAAGCAAAACAAAATGTAGAATAAAGGTAGAGATAAAAAGAGAAGCCAGATAAACTCATTTTTAAAATTTTAGGTATATTTGGGAGATTGCTGGCATCTGTATCAGAAAACAAAAAACAGACAAAGGTAAATGTTGACCCATATCTTTCTGTTTTATTTTGAGTCAGACCCTCCAGTCTGGAGAAGGCTGGACCTCTTGTAGTCACTCTTCCTCTAATGTTGAATCTTCTAGTGGGTTATAACCTTTCCTACTCAGCTTCAAACACTAGCCTATCGTATGGTCTCTTCAGATTCAGTACTGATCCAAAATGGAAAAGTGAGCCCTCTTCTTAAGGGATCCCTTTCTCACCTCACACAGAACAACAGCCACTTTGACAGTTGCAAGGATTCAGACCAGAGTTTCAGGTTGTGTTGAAACTGATCTCAGGAGGTGCTGAGCATGAGTAAGGTCTGATTTAGTGAAGAGAAGGAAGGGGCAATGGCCAGTAGAGACTGCAATGATAATAAACCTTGATGTGGGCCCTTTGGTGAGTGAGGGTGAATTGCTTAATCTCAGTTTCTTTTGGCTGTAAACTGGAGATGATTATACTGCTGAGGTGACTTGAGGGGAACTTATCATTGGCTCATGTGAAAGCCTGTGCCAATGAGGTCAAAATCCTCACAAGAGTATCCATAAAGTGAACTTCATTTTAGTACTGGCTTTTGCACATGTTCAAGCTTGACTTGAACAGAGAGATGCTGTATTATTTAATAATCACTGCAAATTAATATTTATTACACCTCCACAATATTCTACCCTAACATATTGTCCTCAATGAACCCACAAACTAATCTATTTACATTGTGTATTCGTTGATGCTTAAACCAGAGACAGAGGCTGTTCAGGCCCAATGGCTTATCAGCAAGTAAGAAAGATTAGCCAATTAACACATAACAAAGGCAATGAGAAAGTAGATATGTCTCTGAGGCACAAGGGTAAAGGCTCCTCTTCTCGTGTTTCCTTCAGCTCACTTTCTTTTACCTGTTGCCTGTACGCTCTTTGGGAGTAAGTATTGTTTCATTCTTTACATTTATACCCTAACACATAGCACACTGTAGGTGTGTAATAGTTGCTTATTGATTGGTTGCTTGATTATCCTTTCTATCCCTATGGGAAGACCTTTGGTAGAAATTCTTGGTCTGATGTAAATTAGTGAAGAATCATTGATGTAATTTCTTTAGACAGGAGCAAAGGTGGAAGTTCAAGCAAAAGACCTCAGTGTTCTACATGACAAGCTTTAATTCATCCTCTTATAAGACCACTGGTATGGTGGTGGGGGAGGGGGAAAGAGAAAGTTGGTAAAAATCTAGTGGTTAGAGTGGAGCCTAGGAGTCTGGAACTTTGGTTGTTCTCGATTTCTGGCTCTTCCTTCATCTTAATTAATGGTTGGTGGTTTAAAAAGGCCACACACTGAACCTTCTACCAGGGCCAACTGTCTTGCAAATGTCATGCTACTGGTCAAAACAAGGAATGGAAGAAAGAGTGTGGATGGATCGGTAGAAATCCATCCCTCCTCTTGGAGAAACAACTCAAATTCCATCACCCTCCATGATGGTGGGATGATGGGTCAATAGTGTGTTGTATACAAGGGAAAGCACATTTTTACCATTATCATGACATCACTATTGTGACTTTAACAGAATGTGCTGGGTATATACCATTCTGTTCTGCAGTAAGTGAAATAAAGGCTAGGGTGGGGCTAGTGTTTTTAGTTCACAGAGCATAACTAGGGCAGGATGATCAAGCCTTTGTCCCAGGGTGCCAAATTTAGAGGGCACTGATGGTACTTTGAGTGCTTCAGCAGCAGGGGAACAATAAAGGTTAGTGTCTGGTTAGCAAGCATAATCAATTAAAATAGAAAGTTAGTAGATGGCAGCTGGGGTGAGGTTCTCTCTTTCCTACCTCCTTCTTATCCCAGTCTCTCACAACCTGTTTAGGAATAGCCTCAGGTCAGTATCTGTTGCCCCCCCCAATAGGATGGTGTCCCTTCCCAAACCCTCAGCTAAATTTGCTTTCAGACTGCTTGCCTCAAACTGTTTGTAGTGTTTGCCCCAGGTGGAAAAATTCCTAGTCACCAAACTGCTAATGCATGAATAAGATACTTTGACAATGAGGATCTTGCTTTTTGAAACTTCCTTTTAGATTCAGGTGGTACCTTTATTCCAAGGAACACAAAGTACTCTACACATAATCTTTCCGTTATGGTATTCAATGTCTCCTCCAATTAATTAGGTTTGGGGAATCCTGTCTTCCTATTAAGAATGGAAATCCTGAAGCTCAGAAAGAGTTGACACCTTAGCAAGTGTCAACCAACATATCAGAGTCAGGAAAACTCTAAGCCAATGCTTTAATGATCAAGTTACACTCTATATCTAGAAAGTAGTTTCTGTGATACTTTGTAAGTTGCTGCTGTTGCTTTTATAACAGAAATCAGATTTTACCTCAACATATATACTGTTCTTTTAAAGCTGCCACAGAACATTTCCAGTGACAGTAAAGCCAGTTTTCTAACTTGCCAAAACTCTAGAAATTTGTGAATTTTGAGTATTGAATAAAACTCGAATCTTTTGGGGGTTTGAGTTCAATTTACTCCTGACAAAACTTCTAACTTCCTGGTTAGAAGGAAAATAGCTTAAAGGGACTTATTAAAAAAAAAAAAGGCTCACGAGGATTCTTGGACATGAAGTGGCTTTCACAGAACAGAATTGTGCTGAGTTAAGTGTAAGGGAATCAGAAACACACATATTAAATTTCCCTTCAAATACACATGGGTATAAAAATGACGGGAAAAGGGGCTTAGCAAGATGCATTTTGCCAAACCCCAAAGTTTCAAAAATAATTTGCGAGGGTTAAGGTTTGGCAAACCGCTACCAGGTTATTTCTCCCTCTAAAGTGGCAATGTTTTCTCTTTGTTCTTTTACTGTATTTCAAGGAAGTAGCATCAGTCACTGGAAAACTGTCATTTAAATATTTGTTTTACTTATATCTTGGGGTTCACATTTTTTTCACCAGGTTACTTTTTTTTTGTTGGGAGGGGGAGGAGGAAAATGAGATTATTTTACTGTATATAAGCCACTAAGGCACTGCTCTTGAGGTTTTTTTTTTCAGTAAACAGAAATATTTTCCAGAAAAACATATGGTCTTATATGGTATACTTAAGAAGAATTTAATGTAAGTTTATCTCTACGTATTGTCATCATGTCCTGAAGTCAACATTGCTGATAGTAATTATAATCTGTGTTAAAACATACACACTGACTATGTGGCTTAATTTTATCAATCTTGTAGCCTTCTTATATTTGTAATAATTTTAAATAGTCAGTTATGATTGCATGCTAGTATGTATGCAACTGAATGTATGTTATGAACAATAAGAGAAGCCTGATAATGGACTAGGTCCAATATATTTTTATAAGTATAGAAGGAATAAAGTGTTATATCATAAATAAGGAAAAAATTAAAACTCAAAGGTAATTATACATTTTATTGACTTAACATGCACTTTATTATTGTACATTTATATCAATCTTTCATTCTCCAAAAGCTAACTTTATTTGCACCTGCTCTCAATTTCATTTTGTATTATTTGTACACTGCAATTCTCCAATGAGCCACTAGATGTCATGTATCAGGGTTATGTAGGATACTGTCAATGAAACTAGTTCTAGCTATAGTCTTCATGTAGTTCTCAACTTTAAACAAGTTGTGTTCCTGAAGTTCATTTGTAAGTTGGTTCTTGAATCCTGGAACAAATCCTTGAATCTTTCTAAAGAAGTGATATAATGAATTTGGCCAAAATGCTTATTTAACCCAAGATGTGACTGAAATGCTGCAGATTTATGATGAAAAATACTAAAAATTAAAGCAATAGTGACAAACAACCACACACCCAATGCTACACCAACAATCCTAATACTGCTGTAATACTAAATTGTTTGAGGGACCTATAATTTCATTAGCGTTCATGCTCTCTCCACAAATGCAGACAGTAACTTCTTTATCTACTACGCCTTAGACCTGGCTTCACAATCTGTTCTGACTGAAAAAAAAAAAGATCATCACTTTGTGGCTGGTCCTCAGATATACAGTTCATTGTCTAATGTATACTTGCAACATTTTATGTTCCACAGGACTTTCAGAGACTGCACTTTAGTGGTCTAGTTTTCAGGAGCTCAGAGACTCCTCTTTGCCACAATGTAGTATTAGAGGAGGATGTGAGTGGAGTCAATAGTGGAAATACTAAAATACAGCAGAAAGAATAACATGTTTTGCCTACTTCCATTTTCCTCCTCAATGCCTAGTCAGTGCTTGGCACAAAGCAAATACTTAAATGTTTGAAATACATTGAATAAAGAAGTTTCCTTTTAAAAACCTTTAAACGTTGGTTCTTAAGGAAAATGGTTTAATTAGGTATTGAGTAAAAGATGGATGGGGAATTTTGTGCAGACTCTGAAAGTGATTTCTAAAGTTACAGGTATTGATTGTATTGTCCCTCATTATATTTATTTTCAACTCAAAACATAGGTATTCCTTTTTCTTGACAGAGATCTATCACTAGAACTACTTTTATATTAACTAGAGTTTTTTTTTCTCACAAATGAACAAAGAAGGAGAAATTATCATGTTGTAACAGGAACAAGATGCTGCCTAAAGTGGAACGAATTGGCCTGTGAGAGATGGAAGGTAGATAAAAAAAGATCATGGTTTGTACACCATCTCCCAGAGGAGGAAGAAAGAAGGTATTGGCCACAAAGTAGCCTGGTTGGTTCACAACAGTTTGGTCTATGTTGAGGAGGCTAGAAGAGTAGAGATAGAGATGAAGAAAACAATGAAACACATGTAAAAGAAATTATTTGTATATAAGGGGTGTTCATAAATTGAGTGTTCATAACTTAGGAGATGCCCATATGCTAGAGGTCCACATAAAGATTAAATCATGACTAATGCACTAAAACATGGTGGGAGCAATAACAGTGTTACGGCTCTTATGCTTTGAAAATCTCAAAATGAATCAGTGGGATATTTTATGTATGAGGCAACAGTATCATAACATTTTAGAGCTGTAAGAGACTTCAAATATCTAATATCCAATTTCTTCATTTTACAGATGAGGATTCACATCTAGAGTTACATCTTTTGATATTCACTCCTCAGCCCTTTCTACTACATCTTGTCATTATTTATGACCTAAACAAAGATGCCAAAGCAATGTTCTTGCTGCTATCCTTTAAGTAACAAAGGGTTAATCTTAAACAATAAAGGAATGATATGAAAAGAGATTCATTGGGTGCTATGTTTTCAACACTGTGATAGGTGTGGAGAAGTATAAGAATTCCTTGTCCTCAAGGAACTCACAATACAATTGGACAAATGAGACACACTCACATGAAACAAATTATGAACAATAAAACAGTATGCAATTAAATCCTACATTACATAGTATCCTCTGTAAATTAGAGAGAGGTAAACCAACTAGATCAGTAAAAGCTGGAGTAGTCACAGACCTCTATTTTGTAGAGGATAGAAAGGTAGGGACTTGATTAGGAAGAGATACATTCTAGGCAGAGAAAACAAAATGAGTGTAAGCATAGAGGCAAGAATGAACATAGATGCTGTTTTGTTTTAGGGCAATAAGAATGATATTACTGAAGTAAATGGTGCACAGTAGTAACCAAATAAGGCTGGTTAAGTATGATAAGGCTAGATTATGGATGACCTCAAAAGCTAGGCAAAGTTTAAACCTGCTATGATAAGGCACAGGGTACTGTTGCAGGTCCTAAGCAAGGGCCTAAAAGTACTATTTCTTGGAGATGGACTAAGTCAAGCTCTATGTCCTTCATGAAATCTTACTTGATCTGTCTAGTTAGTAATGACCTTTGTCACCTTGGACTTGGACTTGTTTGCACTTCTGTAATGCACTTAGTATGTATTAGCATTTAGCACACGTGCCTGGCACATAGTAGGTACTTAATAAATTTTTGTTGATTGATTGACTATCAGTATAAAAGCTTATTACACATTTGTCATATTCCTTGACCAGACTAAAGATTCTATGAGGGCAGGGATTGTATCTTGCCTACACAATATTTATTTTGTAGTGTATATATGTCCGAATTTGTATTTGTGGCACTACATAGGAGGAGTTGTAGGGAGATGAATTAGGAAAGGAATTAGGGAGAGCAGCTAGTAAGTTATTCCACTAAAACTAACATTTATATAATGTTTTAAGGTTTATAAAGCACTTTACATATATTATCTTATCTGACCCTCACAACATCCCTGGGAGGTAGAGTTTATCATTTTACCCATTTTACAAATGAACAAAGGCTGAGAGAGGTTAAATGACTTGAATCAGGGTCACATGTCTGAGGCAGAATTTGAATTCAAGTCTTTCAGACCCGCAGTCCAACTACACTAATTCAAGAGTAAGGTGAACACCTGCCTAGGATGGTAATATTGGAAATGGAGATGAGGGACAGATGTGAGAGGCACTTAGAAAAAACAATCACTATAATATGGAGGCTTAGGCAAGAAAGGAAAAAGATAAATCAAAGACAAAGCTGATTTCAAGTCTAAGTGACTGTATTTTACATTGGTAAACAAAATAAAATCAGTCAGCCCTGTGGCTTTGCTTAACTTTAACAATAATACCTTCCAAAATATATTGCTTTTATTTTTTTCAATATAGCTATGTTGGGGGCACCACCTTCTGAGGGAGGTGAGGAAAAGCTAAGGGAATATTCTTAAGTCCATTATGCAGACTCAGCTTCATCTCATCTTAGCTCTCTTTGGGGCTTGCAACTTTGTCTCATCCCCTAAATTTCCTCCAACATTGAATTTTCTTTTTCATTTTCTTTTTAATTTAATTAATTTTTGTTACATTTTAAGTTCCAAATTGTCTCCTTCCCTTCCCCACACTAGAGAAAGTTACCATTTGACACAGATTCATAAAAATATGTAAAACCATACTATGCATACTTCTATTTATCAGTTTTTTCTCTGGGGGGTGATAGTATCTTCCTTCACAGGTTCTTTGAAGTTGATTTGAGTATACTCAAAATACTTGGTCATTAACAGTGGTTCTTTGAACAACATTGCTGTTACTGTATGTAATGTTCTTTTGATTCTGCTCATTTCACTTTTCATTATTTCATGCCAATCTTTCCATGCTTTTCTAAAATCAACCAGTTCATCATAATTTCCTACAGCACAGGAGTATTCCACCACAATCACATACCACAACTGATTGATTGACATCCCCTCAATTTCCAGTTCTTTGCCACCACAAAGAGAGCTGTTTTAAATATTTTGAGAACATAGAGGCTCTTTTTCTTTTTCCCTGTTGACCATGGGAAGCAGACCTAATAGTGGTATTGCTTGGTCAAAGGGTATATACAGTTTTCTAACTCTTTAGGTATACTTCCAGCTTGCTCTCCAAAATGGTTTGATCAATTCACAGTTCTACCAACAGCGTATTGATGTCCCAGTTTTTCTACATACATTTGTTATTTTCCCTTTCTATCATTTTAACACATCTGGCAGGTTTGAAATGATATCTCAAAGTTGTTTTAATTTGCATTTCTCTAATCAATAATGACTTAGAACATTTTTATATGACTGTACATAGTTTTGATTTCTTCATCAGAAAACTACCTGGTCATATCCTTTGACCACTTATCATTTAGGGAATAACTCCAACATTGAAATTTCATGTTGCTTCAGAAATTTAAAACAACAACAAAATTTCATACAAAACCCACAAAAAATAAAAGCACACAAACAAAAAAATGAGGAAAGAGGAAAAGCAGGAGTGATAAAATGAGATGGCCAGAGAGACAGCAGATGCTGGAAGTTCTCCATATAGAAGTGGCTATATATTAGACAAGATTAAGTGGTTTGTTTGCCTTTCTGACAAAAAGCAAATGAGACCAAATTATAGTCAGTATTCTCTTCAGAATCACAGAATCAATCACGTAATTTGAGAGATGAAACCCATCAGTTAATTTGTTAATAAATAATTATTAAATGCTTACTAGGTGCCAGTCATTGTTAAGTACTGGAGATACAAAGATAAAAATAAAATGCTTCCTTCTTTCAAGGAGATTACATTCTAATAGGGAGACAATATATATATAAATAGGTATGTACCTTATATATATACATGTATACACATACGTACATATGTGTGTATATGTATATGTATGTATATGTAATTGAGAGACTGTCTAATGAGGGCCCAGTCAGAGTATATATAAGTTCTGCCTAGAATCCTACATGGAGACTTAGCAGGACTGCTTCCAGGAATGCCTAAGGTATCTTCTTATTATTTCCTGTCTTCTTGCATGGTGCTGCATGGTGATGAAAAGTCTTTTAATTGGCTGCTGAGCCTAGATTGTGTATATACAAAAGGAGGGGAGGTGGATCTTTTACATGGAGCCTTTCAAGTGAGGTAGAGGAAATGCTATGAGCCTCTGGGTGGGGACAGAAGTAAAGCGGAAGGTCACAGCTGCCTTGTCAGCATGTAGCTATGATCACGTGGTGCCTCTGTTTCTTTTGTCTCTTTGTGTTTATTCTTTCCTGATCTTAAGTAATGAATATCAGGGGCAGAATGGACCAAAGTATAACCTTGTAAATTTAGAAAGCTTGGAAGAGCTATCAAAATATCTTTAGCAACCACAGCAAGTAGCAACGAGTAGTCCAGTCAGGTGAGGTGCCAACCTGATTCACCCAGCCTAGCAGTGAAATCAACCTAGCAGCCCAGATACCACGTCCCATTAGAAAGGGAGCAACTCACCCATGGCTATGCCTCATTCAGAAGTGAATTTTTGGGGGACTCTGTGAAGGAAGAAAAGGACTCCTAGAGCCAAGAAATACTATCCTCTTACCTCTTCCCTACCAGTGAGGGGAGTGGTAGTCTTTATTAGTGATTAATTTAAAAATGAGTGCTCAGGAGAAAAAGTGAGCCTTCCAGTTTGGAGGGAAGGTGATATATACTTTGAGCTTTATTATACCTTTTTTGTAATTATTCTTTTGTAAAAGCCAGCTGGTATTAATTGGTTGCTTGACATTAGGGAGACACTAATTGGTTAAATGATTTGGAGGGGGGCATACCACATGGGGGCTTATAAAAAGTATTATTAGAAGCATCCCACTGCCTCAGGGTTACCCCTAGAACCCTGAGGGGAGAAGTAGAAACTGTCTTCTGGGGATACAATCTGCTAGTCTCAAGTGTGGGTTCAGAGAGTATACCTAGAAGGCCTATGCTACCTATACAAAATGAATTTGAGGTAGGCTGTGGAGGGATATTGCTAGCATTGGGTTGGAGGCAGGGGATCAGAAAAGAAAGAGGAGCTATGCCCCAAATGAATAACCACCATACCACACCTGACAAGTGGTCATGTAGCCTTTGCCTGAAGACTGATGATGAGGGGAAGCCACAATGTTAGGATAGCCCATTCGACTTTGGGACAGCTATAATTATTAGAAATTTTTTTTTCCCCTGACATCTTCTAAACTTGCCTCTTTGCAACATCCAGTTGTTTCTCTTGGTTCTTCCATCTGGGACTGGACAGAACAAATAAATACTTTGAAGGCAGCTATCACATTTCCCTTGAGTCTTCTTTTCTCCAGACTTTAGCCTATATCCTCAGCTCTTTCAACCAATTTTCAGGTAAAATTAACTCAAGGCTCTTCTTTACCACCTCTAGCTGTCCTTTTCTGGATACCTGTCACTGTCCTTCCTAAACCAGGGAACTCAAGATTGGGCACTGTACTCCAGATGAAGTCTGATGAGGGCAGAATACACTTGGCTCTCATCTACCTATTCCTAGGAGTTTTGCCCCTTTGAATGCAACCCGCAATACCACTAACTTTTTTGGCTGCCTCATCACATTTTGGATTGATATTGATTTATAGCCCCCCTCAAGCCCAGATCCTTTTCAGACAAACTACTATCTAATCATTATACCTTCCCTATCCTGTATTTGTGACATCAATTTTTTGAACACAATTATTTGTATGAAATACTTTTTTGGTGTTTAGTTGTTTTCATACGTATCTGATCTTTGTGACCCTTTTATGGGGGTTTCTTGGCAAAGATATTGGAGTGGTTTGCCATTTTTTTTCTCCACCTTATTTTACAGATGAGGAACTAAGGCAAACAAGGTTAAGTGACTTGCCCAGGGTCACATAGCTAGGAAGTGTCTGAGGCCAGATCTGAGTTCAGATCTTACCAACTCCAGGCCAGAGCTCTATCCATTGTACCACCTAGCTGCCTGCTAAGAAATACTATGTGAGTTCAATTACTATTTGAAGAATAAATAACAAGTCTTCTATTGCCCCAAGTTCTCAACTCCTAGTCTCTTAAGAGACGCTCTAAAGAAGCCTTAGAGTTTCTAACCAGCCCTCTCATACTGGTTATACTGGTCTCATGCTTTCTCAAACCACACCAAAGTTCATTGGTGGCAGAATCTGTTGAAGACAACTGATGTCTGAGAAGAAATCTTTTTAAACTATAAATTTTCAAGAAAAATATATTGACTAGATATGAGCTATGGTTAGATTTTCTGATCCCATCTCATACAGAAGTAATAATAAAATGACTTCTTCTTCTCCCTTTGAGATGTTATTTTGTAATCATAAACATTAAGTATAAGAGAGGCAGACACCTAACAGCCTGAATCAGTGGTCTGGAACACTTTGATCTCTCAGAGCAATTGTTTCTCCAGATTTTTCTCATCTTTAATATTATCCACTAACAACTTCCTCTCTGATACATTTGTAACTGAAGGAATCTTTTCCCCCTCTTCCCTATTAACGACAACAACAACAAAAAAAAAATACTTGTTTCCAGGTGAAAAAGCACTGTACAACAACAGAATCATTGTTAGATTATTTAAGAAAAGTTAACTTTATCATCTCAGTCTTAAATTCCGGTAGTTAATGAAAGGCAGTGGTTTATAGGAAAACAGGCTGAGCCCCAAATTGTCCTTTTATATCTATTACTGTTTATTTAACTAAGCAATAACTTTGATCCAAAATTCAGAGACTGGAAGCTAAGGTTGGTCCTTCTTGGAATTTGTGAATCTGAAAACCTTTTGGCAAAGTGGATGTGGTGTGGGAAAAGAAAACTGCTGGAATTTTGCAAGCTTCCTCCCATGTGGGATTTGTCCTAAACCCAGGAGTCTTTCTCTCTTCCCCTACACGCCCTGTCATCTCCTAAAGATTCAGAAACCACTGGTTCCGTCCGGTTGCACCTGCAGAGATTTAATTGGGAAATTCTTCCTGGAGGAAGGAGAACCACATAATGGCCTGGGATTGGTGGGGTAGGTGAGCAGCATGTGGGAATAGATTTAAACTGGTAATGATAATGCAAAGTGCAGAAATCTTATAAAGACTAAGAGGAAGCAGTTCCCTAAGACCAGAGAATTACTGACCAGTTAAAGTTTCAGAACAGATGCCTTAAAGAACTGTAGGTTCTGGGGTGAAGATAGGCATATATTTATATTTGTTTATAATTTTTTGTGTTCCCTTAAAGCTTGTCCATCATCTTAACTTTACTTTTCTTATTGTCCTATTGCTATAGATGATAAATATGAATTTTTTGAGTCATCAGAAAATAGTCAAACTCAGTGTCCATAGCCCTAAGTATAAAGAATATCTAAAGCACTTTACCCTATAGATTTAGGAAGCACTTTTATCTGCCAGTGAAATAATAACAGTTAGCATTTATATAATACTCCAATGGTTTGCAAAATACTTTATAAACGGCATTTCTTTTGATCCTCACAACAGCCTTGTGAGGTAGATTATCTCCATTTTAGAGATGAGGAAACTAAGACTAAGAAAGATAAAATCTGGACCAGCCTATGATTACCTGGCCACCTCTCTACCTCTATCCCAGAGGCCTTCTTATTATACTGGCAAAAACCTTGACCCCTACAGCCTCTTATTCTGACGGATGAATTCCTTCTCAGTATCCATCTAAGGAAATTCCCACACCAGCCATTGTACCCATCCTGTGGCTAGGGCTGAATCTGAAATGAACTTCAGGGGTGTGCTGGTAAATGTTTAACAATTGTGGGGTGGAGGAGGAGGAAAGGAGGGGGAGGAAGTACCCAGGCACACTTTAAAGTTTATCTCTATTATTAACACTTTCTTAAGTCTAGACAATAAACATAATGATAAAAACAAGCCCTGATTTGTAGAAATTGCCAATTCCTGAGGTGTAAATGCTCACACCAAAAATTTAACAGTTGGCTCTTGGGACCTAGTTCTATGTGACTGCAGCACACCCTTGCCTAGAGAGGTAGGCTCAGTCTCACATTTATTGATTTCAGAAGCACTAGGAAGGTTTCCCTCTCCAGAGTCTCTGCCCTCACCTTCAACTTCCAAATCTTTTCACTCACCTAAGAACAGGTTTATTCAAATAGTCCTAGACTGTTGGAGCTGGAAGAGATTTTAGAGTTCATTTATCTAGTCCTGCTTCCTAACTTTACAGATGAGGAAACTGAAGCTTAATTGATTGGTCTGAGGTCACACAAGTTAGATATAAACGCCCTGAGGAACCAAAGTATTTCGTTTTTCTTTGTATCCAGTCCTAGTGCAATGCCTGACACACAGTGGGTACTTAATAAATGACGAAGAACATCAAAGAGCCCTACAATTTAATTGGAATTGAAGTTCACAACTAGAACCCTGTTTTCCTGATTCCAAAGCTAGACCATGCTGGCATTAATACTTGTTAAAACAAAATCCCTGTTAAAGTACAAATCCTTTTGTGATTAGTTATTTTGATTTCAAGGTGAATATGTTTTAAAAACCTTTCCTAAAAATGTTATTTATTTGTTTCTATGGCAACAGGTGTTGTATGTGTGACTCACAAGGAGGCATAATAGAAACATCTCTAGTGTTTTCTACCTCCATCTCCAAGGGTAAGCAAGGGGCCAGAGGGCCACCACTCAGCTCTCCTTAGGGAAAGGTACTGAGCCAGAATTACACGTATCCTTTACATACTATTTGTCTAGGGGATGTAATTTTTTTTTTACATTCAAGCTAAACTCCTGATTGCTATTTATTAATAGGAAAGGGAGGTCCCAAGCTTTATATCCAAAGCTTAACTCCCTTCCCACCAAATGTCTGTTCCACAATGAAAACACATATAGTAGATAAAGAATTACAACTTATCCAAGTTGATAGCAAAACAGAAATCAGAGAAGGTATACATAAGAGAATATATAACAGACAATACAGATTGAAGGGGCTCTCTCACTGGAAAAGAGCTAACTTAGATCAACTAAGTGAGAAGGAATGTCAGATCATACCCAGGGGAAATGCCCCAAAGTCTCTAGTGTAGTAAACTGGGAATGAAGACATGATTGAAACTGCCAGCTCTTCTCATGTTGTCTTCTTTCCAGAATCTTCCCTTTCAGCAACCTGAAGAGAGGTTAGAATGGACCATCTTCTCTCTCTAAGCTGGAAGTCAGAAGCCCCTGCTAAAATCTGGTAGAAAAAGGAAGGAAGACAAACTCTACTCTCTCAATCTCCCCAACTCAATTCTGCCCCTCATGAAGGCCAGGGCACCCATCTCCACCAATAAGGATGAGAGTTCCATATAAAGAACTCTGGTTCTCAGATTCAGACTCTGGTTACCTTTTACTTTTTTCTTCTTAAATGAGAACAAAGAAAGAAGGGGGTGGGTTGAGGAAGAGGGCAATGTCAGGGAGGAGAAGGACCACTAAGGGATTCCAAGGATATTAAAAAGAGGTGAGAATATTGAACATAAATCTCCTGATTCATGCTTTGAAGTTCTGGTAACAGAGTGGCCTTGGGTTTAATTGGCCCCTGGGGAGCAGGGAGAAGAGAGGTTACCATTCACATCATTGTATCATTTGATTCAATGTGGGGCTACTGGCTTTCCTAGAATCAACCTCTAGTTACTTAAGTCAAATTTATTGGGTGTCATAGAAAAGAATACTTTGTTATTACTCTTTTTTTAAAAATTCTATTAAGAACTTAATGAGCATATACATTCAAGGCCTGGTGCTGGGCACTAGGTGTACAGGGGTGAAATAAGTCATAGTCCTTGCCCTCAAGAAGCTTGAACTCTTTTTTATTTAACTTTTTGTTAACTTCTATTTAATTAGATTTACCATAATAAATGTGCTAATTGATACTTATTAGTTTGTAACCTTCACTCTAAACTTTAGCTCTCAGCAGTTGGAACACTACCTTTAAAAATCTTTCTTGAACCTCTCCCTCAGGACATGATGATAATTTTCACAAAAATTAGCTAGATTTGCAGGCCCAACAAATGTAAAATGTTGATCTTTTTTTTTTATTTTGCTTTTCAACAACTGGTTTTGTTGAGCTCTACTTCAAGGAAACAAGCTGTATTTTAAGTTAGCTGAGTTTTCTGCAACCAGTGGGAATTTCTTTGTTTTCCAGGTTTCTGCTGTGGTTACCTTCTTAGAATCATGGAGTCCTAAAATATCCTTTTCTCCTTCTTCTTCTTCTTCTTCTCTTATTTCTTCCCTCTTTTCTCTTCCCTTATTCATCATCACATCTGCTGTGGGCTATATGCCCAATAATTTTCCATTAACGCCTCAGTACACAGAGGCTAAAACAGCTGAACAGTTGCAAAGCAGCCTTTCCAACAAAATAACTCTCTCCTTTTTCCTGCCTCTCCCCCCTCCCTCCCAACTCAAAAGATCGGTCTGAAACTTTTCTGTTTACAAGGATAATTAGTTGACTTTGTAACATAGCTACAACACAGCCATACTGGTTTGGCTGACATAATCCAAGTGTTCCCCCTCTCAAGAGTTTCCTTTTCTTTAGGTAGAGTCCCTAATTTAGAAATTCATTTCAACAAGCATTTATTAAGTTCCTATGATATGGAAGGTACAGTGCTAGGTGCTGGCAAGAAGTATGTGGCGCAGGTAAGCAATATACATTAAAATAATTTTAGCATGAAAAGGGCATGTTAAATAACCCTGCCAGTGGGCTACTTATAACTGCAAACATTCTAAAGAGCAGGCACATTTAGGGAATAGAACCTTGGGAAAGGAATAGCTTGCCCATCATTTGTACAACCATCTGGTACTAATAACAGCTCCCATTTATATAACTTGAAGGTTTGCTAAGCACTTCACATTCTTTTGATCTTCACAAAGACCTTGTGAAGTAGGTGCTATTATAACTTCTATTTTACAGATGGGGAAACTGAGGCTCAGGGTAGTTAAATGACTTGCTCAGGGTGATATAACTAATAAGAGTCTGAGGTGGGATGAGAACCCAGGCAAAATCTTCCTGGATCCAAGGGTAGTGCTCAATCCACAAAGCCATGCTGCTCCTCTGTAGAAGTAAAGTGATATGTCTGTGTCTATAAGTTTCCTGGATATTGTCCAAAAAAATGAAAACAAAATTTTCCTTTAAATCAGGGGTTCTTCATTGACTTTATGTTCTGTACTCCTTTGGTATTCTGATGAAGCTGATATACTCCTTTTCAAAATAATATTTTTTTAAATTCATAAAATACAATACATAGTATTATAAGAGAAACCAGAGGTTAGTGAAAATAAAGATATATAACTTTTTCCCATCTAAGTTCAAGCATTCTCTGAAATATATCCATTGACCCCTGAGGGATGGTCCATGGATTTTAGGTTAAGAAGCCCTGCTCTAAATAGTTATTTATCTTCCTAAGAAGCCCTGCTCTAAATAGTTATTTATCTTCCTAATAAAACAGATAAAATATTTGAAAGTAGAGCCCATTAACAATGCATATGACAATTACATGGCTCCAGATAGAGGTCACACTTATCTTCTTCACCCCTACAGCCTCAAAATCTAACTGCTATGGGGGCAGCTAGGTGGCACAGTGGATGGAGCACCAGCCCAGAAGTCAGGAGGACCTGAGTTCAAATCCAACCTCAGACATATAACACTAGCTGTGTGACTCTGGGCAAGTCACTTAACCCCAACTGCCTCACTAAAAGAAAAAAAAAAATCTAACTTCTATGAAACCTAACTGTGGCCTGTAATCAAACAATTAGTATCATAGACATAGCTTGATCTGCCCACTGATCTGCCTAGCAGCAAGAGAAATAGAAATTAGAGGCAGCATAAATAATTATGAAATGAGGCAACAAATGTAAAGCTCTCTGCTAACCTTAAAGAGCTATATAAATGCTAGCTATCTCTATCATCATCATCATCATCATCATCATCTCTGACCCTTTCCCCACAACAGGGATCTGGTGTTACAAGGTTAGGAAGTCAACTCCCTCTGAGTCTAAGTGTATGTTGGTCAATCATTTCAATCATGGCTGACTCTTCATGACCTGATTTGTGGTTTTCTTGGTAAAGATACTGGAGTGGTTTGCCATTTCCTTCTCCACATCATTTTACAGATGAGGAAACTGAGGCAAACAGAGTGAAGTGACTTGCCTGAGTCACACACAGCTAGTAAGTGTTTGAGGCCAGGTTTGAACTTAGGAAGATGAGTCTTCCTGACTCCAGGCCTGTCCGCTATCCATTGCACCACCTAGCTTCCAAGCACATAGTAGACACTGAATAATGTTTGTTGACTATGTGCCTCACTCAATGTCTTAGAGGCAGGGATCTTATTACAAAGCCCATCTTCCTCCCTCTCTCAACTGCTTAAGCCATAGAAGGCTTAGTAGTGAAGAGGAAATCTGGGAAGTATCCTTCCTTAAAGAGTTTGTTCTTTGTCCCTTACAGTAATGGCACTTCCGAGCTTTGCCTATGTGCAAAGAGCCACCTTAGGAGGGCAATCTGGGGAGAAGGGAAGGAAAAGAATTCTCATGTTTGCCATTCCAAATTTTGTTGCTTTCCTAGGTTTCATTTAACTTGCTACATTTGTTTTCTCTTTTCTTAAATAGGCTAAGGTTTTTATTTATTTATTTTTTTTTTAGGCAATTGGGGTTAAGTGACTTGCCCAGGGTCACACAGCTAGTAAGTATCAAGTGTTTGGTCTGAGGCAGGATTTGAACTCAAGTCCTCCTGACTCCAGGGCCGGTGCTCTATCCACTGTGCCACCTAGCTGCCCCTAGGCTAAGGTTTTTAAAGGATAGTACTTTGTGCAATTAGTTTTGTGTGTATTTTTTTTCTTGACTAGACCTGTGATTTCATTGGTTGTAGGGAAATGTGGTGAGGAACTTTGTCTACATACATACGATCACTCATATTTATACCTGATACCTTTTTCAGGTGAGAACTGATCTCTATTGAGTCACAGGCTTTAGGCTTAGTGAACAAAGTCTGATCAGTTGATATGTTTTTGAAAGTCATTGAATGTTACATAGGAAGTATATTCAGACGGGGTGAGAAGAATTGATTATGTCCTGTGGATTGTCTATCAAATAGCAAGCTTATTCACAACTAAAGGATTTGAACATCTGGCATTTAGGGTGAAAGCCTTCAGGCTAAGCCTCTGAGAAGAAATCATTGGAAGTAGGGGAGGGGGGAAAAGAACCAAGGATCTGCCCCCATTCCTGACCTTGGCCTTGGTCTCAATCTCCTCCTTCCCTGTGGTCAGAGGAGGTCATAATGAACTCTGGAAAACCAGAGAGATTTAGATTTTTTCCATTTAATTCTGGCAGTGTCCTCAAGACACCATCTGTATTGGGAGTTGAGGACAGACTAGATAAAATGAAAAATGGCAGATTCAAAACTTTATAAGGACCACAGCAAGAAAAAAAAAAGTACACCAAACTGAAGGGGAACAACCTGAAGACTCAAGCAAAAGTGCTTCCAGAAGCTGTGAGCTACTCCTTTGCCACATATGCCCTGCACTTGAGCCCACTTTGTCTTGGACTCCCTATGTCCTTGAGGGAGAGTGCATCATGGATTCATGGGGGTTGTTTTGTACTAACTGTTCTTACTATGACATTTTATATACCACTTACTATACCACATTCTAAAATTAATTAGGTCTGGATTACTAATTGATTATCATGGGGGGAAGCACACTGGTGGAGACTTGTGAGCTAAAACATTAGAGAACCATTTCCAAACCCAAAGGGTTTGGAACCCAGAGGGAGACAAGTAGCAGCCTTTCTCTGGGGATACAATTTGGGAGTTGAATCATAGTTCCAGAGCAGTGTTACTTCAAGACATGCGCGCACGCACGTGCACACACACACACACACACACACACACACACACACACGAGAATGTTTGCATGTGTAAGAATATTTTCACCCCCAAGCCCAAGGGAAAAGTTGAAGAAGATGCTAATGGAAATAAGACTAAGGTTAGGGATGAACCCCAGAGGATACCTGAAACGTGATCTACCAAACCTACCCCTTCAAGTCAGAGCCCCAACCATAAAGGCATCTATGAAGAAGAGAATTCTCATGGAGAATAAAGAAAAGGTTGATGCCAATTAAGTACGGAAATAATCCTGAAGAAAATGAAGACACCAAAACAGAGCAGGCACAGAAAATTGAAGGCATGGGAAATGTCAAATAAATTCTGTGAATTTTTGATAATTAGTGTACCTTTGATGACTGTACAGTTTGAAATACTATTTTTAAATGAACTTTTATAAAAATGTTAAAGTTCCTAACCAGGAGTTTCTTAAACCAACGAGATCACAGTTATAGTAAATTACACCTATACTTCTATATCTATCTACCTGTATGTATGTACACACACACACATACACACACACACATACACATGTATATGTGTATATAGATGCTGAAAAATAATCACACAAAGCAAGATATATAAAAACCTAGTCTATTTAGGAGAAGCTTCTTCCTTTTCCTATGAATACATACATTCATACATACATACATAAATAAGCTTCTTTCACACAAAAATATAAGGCATTATGTTAAGGTAAAAGGAACCCAAGAAAGTAACAAAATTTAAAATGGCAAACAAAAATTGGTGCTTTTGAAAGGGGAGCTGAGCAAGAAGCTAATACATTCATTTGTCCTCTCCTTTCCCTTCCCCCAAACTATCTATGTTACTTTTTAGGAAAGAAGACACATTTTTGGGCATTCCTAGAATATAACTTTCTGAGGAGTTGTAATATATAATATTTTATATAAAGTATTACTATTAATGGTAATACTGTTTACATCTTTTTTCAATGGTGTTCAACTAGAAACAGTCCTGGAACAAGTCACTATTCTGCTCTTATTCTTTTTTGTTTTCCTGACTATTGACTCAAGTGCATATTATAATTGAATAAAATATTAAAATGTAAGCTCATATTGTATAGGCTTATTTAAAGTGTCTTGGAGTCAACTCCAGTAGCTAAGAGGATGACAGGGATTATATGTACCTCTCACTCTATTCACACATGTTTTTTTTTCCTTCTGCTTGATCTCCAGATTTTGAAAGTTCTTCATTTCACATACCTTGGACATTATGAGTACTCTGTGATTATGAGAATATGGTGACATCTGTTAAAAATGTTGTTCTTAATTTTCTTTATGGAACAATATTATATCCAGGCTACTGAGGGCAACAGTTTTGTCTGTGACAATGGTCTGAATCCAGTAGAATTAACTGGTTGAATTCTCAAGGCTATTTTGAGGTCAGTATTTGTAGTGTAGAATTTGTTGTATGACTTTTTGAAAGATGATGAGATTCTACCACATGCTATACAATTCCAGTCACTAGGATTGTAGTCACACCTAGTCTTGCTAGGTATTCAGTAGGTACTAATTTTTTTCAATTGAGTTGCACAGTTTCTACTATTTCCTTGCATAATTTGCATTGGTCAATAAGTCCAATTTTCTGAAGACTAACCCACCTGTAATTCTTTGTAATGACCTGGTCTTAAAATGATAAAACCTCTCTATTTCTACAGACAAAACCATGACAGCCATTTGTTTGACACTTCTCTGTTGACATATTTTTGATGAAGTTCATGTAGACATCACTCATGGAGGGTCTTTTGATTCAGTCCTTGGATTTTTGCCATTTCAGTAGGCTCTATCTGGAGGTAGATCACTTTCAGTTATATTTGACAAATCAAATCATATGAACTTATTGTGAGCTTTTGCTATTGCTCAGTGGAATAATCTTTATGTATTCCAAAAATATTTCTTGTCAATTTAAAAATCTATTTATGATGTGCTCTGAAAAACTATAAATCCTTTCCCTCCCTTTTGACAAAGAAATGTTAATATCTTCATAGCTCCCTTAGGGTGACTAGCCCTATCTGTCATTAACATTACATGGATTTTGTTAGGATACTTACTAAATCTGTTATGTTTGATTTTAAATTTCTAAAAGCTTATGTTAATATTGCTTAACTGCTTTGAATGTATTCTTTAGTTGAGCTTAGATTTAAGGATACCAGTAAAGAGACCAGCAAGTAAGTTTTGCTCTTCATAACCTTATGTTCAATGTGGCCTGTCTGGAAAACACTTCCTGCATTAGTTCCATTAGACTTCCAGATTCAAGTTTGAAGACTTCAGTCTCAATCTGTCATTAGTGTACAATAAAAAGTCAAAACTTTAAAATTCCAAATGACATTTTCATATTATTGGAGACAGATTCCTTGAGGAGAAACTGTTTAATGTGTTTCTCAGTGGAATTATATAACTTGATATCATTCTTGCTAATCAAATGATTAATAAGATATTTTGATATTTACAGCAGCTCTTCTTGTGGTGGCAAAGAATTAGAGATTGAGGATGCCCATTGGTTGGGGAATGACTGAACAAGTTGTGGTATATGAATGTAATGGAATACTATTGTGCTATAAGAAATGATGAACAGGTGGACTTCAGAAAAACATGAACTGATACAGAGTGAAATGAGCAGAACCAGGAGAACATTGTACACAGTAACAGCCACATTGTGTGCTGACTAACTTTAATAGAAGTATCTCTTCTTAGCAATGCAAAGATCCAAGACAACTCTAAAAGACTCATCATGGAAAATGCTATCCGCATCCAGAAAAAGAACTATGGAGTCTGAATGCAGATCAAAGCATATTATTTGCTCTCTCTCTCTTTTTGTTTCTTCTTTCTCATGTTTCTCCCATTGGCTCTAATTTTTCTTTACCGCATTACCAATGTGAAAATAGATTTAATATGAATGTATATGTAGAGCCTATATAAAATTGCATGCCATCTGTGGGTTGGAGAGGAGGGATGGGGAGAAATTTTGGAACTCAAAATCTTATGGAAGCGAATATTAAAAACTAAAAACAAACAAATAAATAAAAGATATTTTGATGTGGCACCCTCTTTAATTTGAAAGTAATACTCAGTTCTATTTAAGCAAGATGATAACAGATTTAACACTAGGCAGAACCATAAGGGATTTAAAATATCTGAAAGAGGCTACATTTTTTGTCAATTTTCCTTGACATCATAGCGCTGGTAGCATGTTTTAAATAGAGGGTGATTTTCCATGTGGATATAAAAAAACTGTAGTATTCTTACTACATTTCTATTTAATGTATTTGTAATACATGAATAAACTATAAGTGTGGAACTTAATTGAAGGATCTGTAATAACTACTATAAGTAGTATGCTACAGAACTTTTGGCTAACTTATTCAATTGTTTTTTTAATTTATTATAAGTTGTCCTTTGCTGTTCCCCTGAGACTTTTTGCCATACATTTATTTTGCTTCTCATAAAACATGCTTGCTTAAAAAAATAAGTATTTGTAAGGTTTTTATTTTTTTAGGTACTACAAGCTATGAATGCTTTGCATGAAGTTTGCAACTATATAATCGGTCTATATGTAGATGTGTCAATTCACTGATGCTCTCATCTTTTGGTATAGATATGCAGTGACTTCTGAAAAGAGGATCTGCTTCTGAAAGGACACTGGTAAAATGTTTTGCTAGTAATTCATGTGCCACTGTGAAGAATTTGAGCCTACTAAAATGTATCGTTTTTGGATACTGGCAAGCAAATTTAGCCCCAAAAGGTCTTGATAAGCTCTATCACTTTCCAGTTCTGCAGAGAAGCTAGAAGTTTCAGGCACCTTCCCTTACATAACTGTTCTCTTGTTCATTGTATTAATAGTGTACAAGCTTTTTGTTTCATATTATTATTATCAACATTAATTTGGCCTGGACCTCTGATTTTATCAGTGTACAAAATTCTTGAGATAAATGGGCATCCCTGTAATCCCAGCTACCCAGGAGACTGAGGTGAGTAGGTTTTTTGAATTTGGGAGTTATGGCCTGCAGTGGCCTAATAAGACAATTGTGGGATATTAAGTTCTACATTAATATGGTGAGCTCTGGGAAGTGAAAAGGCACAAGGTTGCCTAAGGAAGGGTGAACTGTGAATTGGCATAGGTTGGAAACAGAACAGGCCAAAGCTGCCTTTCTGGTCAGTAGCAGGAATGGGTTCATATGTAGGCTCTATACTTCCAGCCTGGGTGAAATAGGACTACAGTCTTAAAATAAAGCGAAACTTCCTAATATACAAACCTCTTCCACTTATGCAGATCACTAATTCTTTCATAACATAATCTCAAAGAGGTGTCTAGGGGATTGAGAGGTTACATGATTCATATATGCCAGAAGCAGGTTTTCCTGATTCAAAACTAGGGGCCTACAGGTTTATCCCTATTTCCTCTCATTAAAAACACACACACATACTATCTGTGTATGTATATCACACACCTATATATATACATATATGTATATATATATTTATATTGAAATAATTCCTGAGATTTTTTTCACCAATCTTATATGTATTTTTTTGTACATTTTTATTATTTTATTTAATTTTGTAGTATAGAGATGTTCCATTTGTATACTATCAATGTCAGGAGATTCAAAGGGTAGTCCTCAGCCCATTTGTTGGAACTCTTGGGAAGGTCATGGATAAGAATCATAAAAAAATAAGAAGGCATGGAGGGATTAAAATTTGTACCACTAGAGAGAATACTCACATCAATGAGATCACAGATGGATGACAATATCAAAAGTTAGAAATCTTTAGTTTATACAGGTTCACTCTGTAAGAGACCAAATAATAATAGTATTTTACTATGTAAAAAATGTCCTTCTTATAGTGCCAGTAGCCTAGGAACTGGATTCAAGGCCATTTTGTCTTCTTTCACTAGCACACTAGTACAATGAATTTATCAGGTTGGTTAATTGTCATCTTAGGAAGGGAGAAGAAGGGGACCCTGAAGGGGATGAGTTATGGGACAGGAGGCAGCAGAGGACGTAGAAAAAGAAAAAGATGGCAACAGCAAATAGATGATAGTTTCATGAGTTAATATTGGAAGAGACATCAGAAAGTATTTAGAACAATTCCATCATTTTGGTGGGTTGGAAATTAAGGCCTTAAGGAGTGACCTCTAAAAATAAAGTGATTCACTCACTCAACCATTCTGAGGTTAACTTCCTCACATAGATAGTAAATGGCAGGATTTGAACACAGGTTCACTGACACCAAATCCAGTGTTCTTTGCGTGGTGGGGGTTGGAAGAGGGAAAATGGGGAGAGAAAAATGTAATGAATAGGTACAATGAGCAAGGATATAAGGCCTAAGTAGGGTACCTCAGCAGGAGATACTTCAGGCAAAGATTTACCCATTAATGAGATGAGTCAACATTCATGTACAGACTCATCCCTTTATTTTGGCCAAAGGAGCTGCAAGCATATGTTCTTCAAGTGCTGCAGGCCTTGGTTGCCAACCCTTGGCTTAAACCATCATGGCATAAGTCTAATTCTCATTAGACCATGTTGCATTCCTTTAATATGCAACAGCCCAATGTTATATTAAATCATTTTTAAAAGTTTCATCTAGTTGAGATTCAGCCAAAGCATTCTTGGGTTGAGTTTGCATGTCCACCCTTTGTGTATAATTAAAAAGAAATACTCTGGAAAAAAAAAGTCCTATCTGATGATGTCATTCTTGTTAGAATCCAAAAGTGATCCACTTAAATTAGACTTTTTAGTTCCTCTTAAGTCCAAATTATGACTTGTCCTCTCCTCTACTGACATCATCAGTAGGGATTCACTGGATGACATCAGTATATGGAGGTATTTGAATCAGCATTAGGAAGCCAGAAGTATTTGAGAAAATGCAGAGAGAAGAGGGAAAGCTACAGAATATGTAGAAGATATGATTCCATTTATCAGGAGTTCAAAGTCCCTTTGATCAAAAGGTCCATGGATTACCAAAAATGAGTGGATGGATTAACAAAAGCAAATGCTTTTTTAAAAAAAATTAAAAGTCATTAGCCAAGATTAAGCAAAGAAGCCTTGGCGTTATGTTTCCTTTGGAAATAAGCTACATGTTCTCAGATAAATAGAGTACTCTGAATTGTCACTAACCCCAGTTTGTAGCATTCCACTTTCCAGCAGGTGGCCAGTCCTGCTTTTGACCTTATTGCTCACCTCAGCAATTCTTTCCCTTCATTTTAATTCTCAGTTCCATGCTTAACTCTTAACCCTAACTTGGTCTGCTTACTTGGTGTGTCAGTCATACTCCTGTGCTAGGATCATAGGATGACACACACCTGCAAAGACCTCTGAGACCAGCCAACCCCAACCCTATCTCTGGTCATCCCTTTCATGTTACAAATGAGGAAGTCGAGGCAAGTGACTGACTGAAAGTCACACAAGTAGGAAAATAAGATATGAAGTCCTCTACCTCCAGTCAGAACTCCTTCCCCTTTACCACACTGCCTCAGGATTTTTCAGAATTGATGACAGAATTTAAGTGGTGAAGCACAGGTAATACAGAGTGCTCCTTCAGTCACCACTAGTCAACTACTCGATTAATTCTAGCCACCTTTGGAAAGTCATTCCTTTCTTCCTAAACTCCCTTCCACTACCCTTGGAAAAATGAAACTACTTTTAGTACTGACCCCGACCCAAGATTTCCTCAGTATAGGAAACTCTGGGTGAGTTTTGGAAAACTCTCTTTACCAAAGAAGATGGCAACTATACTGTAATTTATAATCATAGGGAGTCACCCAGGGCACTGAGAGTTAATCAAATGCCTTGGCCAGGGTCACAAAGTCAGCATATGACAGAGGCAGAAATTCCTGACTCTGAAGCCTTGTCTGTTCATCATGCAATGCTGTCTCTGGGCCAAGATAAGTAGATAGTATTCGTGATAGCTCTGAGTAAATTAGCAATAATAGAGTGTCCCTTTCTTGGGTCCAGTATCTAACTATCCAAAAAAGCAATCAGGAATTTAGTGAACGAAGTAAACTCCTCTCCCTTCCCCTCTTTGTACTTTTTCCATTCAGAGAAAACCTTGGGCTCCTGGAAATTCTGGTAATCGGCCTATTTTGTTTGGGAACGATTATCTGACCTTGCTTGGACTCCAACGTGCAGTCAGGTCCCAGTGAGTCTTATTGTAGCCTTCTGCAAGTCTAGAGTCACCAAATTCTTTAGAATCATACCTGCCTATTGCTGCCTTATTGAGGCAATGAGAGCATAGTCTCATTGGATGCCAGGGCTCTAAGACTAGTTTAGCCGGCTTAACAGTCCTGGAAACCAGGCACATCTCTGCTATATGGGGAGACTGTGCTGCTTGTGGGGTTTTTTTGGAAACTGCCATGGAGCGTGGAGAATTGGGCATCAGCAAACATCTTTTGAACAGGGTTGCCACTCCCAGAGTAGATGTTTTAAAGCTGGGTGGGTAGAGGACAAGTGATAGAGACAATAAGAGGCATTGTGTCATCTCCCAGGAAGCAGTTTGGTGTGCCTCTGCTTTCATGGAGAAATGGTTCTGGAAGAGTTTGGTTTGTTCCAAAGCAACAGTTTTAAATGATTATATTAGCCCCATGCTAATGATGAGCCCCTCCCTTCCCACCTCATTAACAAAGCCAGTCTTAGACTGTAATGCAGCACTGAAGTTTGCCCTAAATTCATCAGGCACAAGAGCAAAGCAATAGGAAGCAGTGACAATTCACTTCAGAGCAAAGTATTTACACGGTAAGGGAGTTGCTTTGATGTGGCAGGCCTTGAGGCCTCTGCCTTGATTGCTGCTGACTGCTGTGGACTGACTGGCCATCCACTTGGAAGGTGGCATGTATCTGGATGGCATTTGAGGATGCTGGTTTTTTGCACCTGGGCCTGATGAAATTTAATGGGATTTAACACATGCAAACAATTGTTTTTGTTCTTGGGGACAAAAGCCTTTCCAGCTCTGGAAGGATTCTGAAACACTGTTAGCATCGTTTCCTCTTCATTGCCTCTTGTCACTCTCCTTGTCAAAGTTTAATTAGGACAACGAGCTTGCACAGGCTCATTTCTCACTCCAGCAACTTTCTAACACTTCCTAACGAGGAGGACAGGGGCTTAGGGAAGCAGGAGGTTAGGGGACTGAGGGGGACCGTATAAAGGAGACAAGCCGTTGAGTGCGTGGGGGTGGGGGGCAAAGGGGAGAGAGGGGGTGGCACGGGGAGAACAGCAGAACAGGCAAAGAGGAAGTCCAATGAAACCACACCGGATCCTTGGGGAACTGCAGATAGATCTGGGGGGAAAATGCACCAAAAAAAAAAAAAAAAGGAAAAAAAGAAAATCAAAACACTTCCTAACTGGTCTTTGTTTTCTGGGTGGGCAGAGAATAATTTTCCAAACTTTCCATAGTTTCCAATAAAAGGGGATTAATAAATAGATATTTTGTGACTTTTGAAACTTTGTTTATGGGTAATTGATTTGACACCTAAACTTCCTCCTTGCTCTCCCCTTCTCATAACATGTGCAGAAACTCTTTTTCAGAGCATACCCTGCAAGGGAATATCCCGCTACCCCAAATTCAGTCCTGTTGCCTTGGTCTACAAATTGTACATGGGCCCCAGATAGGATCAGCCGAATGGGACTGGGGTGGGATGAGAGAGAGAGAGAGAGAGAGAGAGAGAGGGAGGGAGGGACGGAGGAAGGGAGAGGGAGGAAGGGAGAGGGAGGGAGGGAGGGAGAGAGTTTGTACCTTGTTTAGCTAAACCTTCCCATATTAAAAGAAATGAGTGACTTGTACCCTAAAGTATGGGATTGAAAAAATGGTCTGAATTAAGTTCAGAGCTCCCAAAGGTTGCAATGAAGCATCCACAGAATCTCTGTTGTGATTTAATATAATTTTTTGCTAAGAGAAAAACTTCTGGCAGAAGGAAGAGGGGAAATCTGGAGTTATTTCTATGTGATTCTATGGAAAAGAATCCTGGATTTGGAATCAGAGGACTTGGGTTAAATCCCAGCTCGGCCACTGATTACTTGGACAAACCCTCAGTTTCCTCATCTGTAAAATGAGGGTATTGGACTACATGACTTGTAAGGTCTCTTTCAGATCTAAATCTTCTATACTATGACTTACAAAGCAGTATAAGTTTGAGTCAGAGTCTAGTAAGAGGAAAAATTAATGACTTCGATTGAACTCAGATTAAGTGCAGTGATCAATCATGGTCCAGGAGTATAGGAGATAAAACAAATCTCATTCTAGGTAGAGAGCTGGGGAACTATGGGCATGAAATGTTGCATTCAATATCTAATATGTTTGCTGCCTTGGTTGGTTTTACTTATTGGTTTTCTTTGTTAAGAGTTCAATTGGAGGGGGTGGTATATTAGGAAATGGCTGTGGTGTGAAAAAAGTATTAATAAAAGTAAGAAATATTAATAACTGTTACTTCACATTTACAAAAAAATCTGATTTCTTCTGTGTGGGTATTCCTTCCATCAAGGTAGATGGCAAACCTTCCGTATCTTAGTAGATGGTTTCATGTTTTGACGTGGGACCAACCTATGGACAATACATTTTTCTGAACTTAGATCAAGATGGTCACAGGCTAGTAGTACTCAAAGAGTTTCAAACTATTTAGAATCTGCCAGTATTTGGGCTACACTTGCATAGACTTTGATAATATAGGGGCACCTCCAAGCCATACTTTTACTTTTGTGTAAAAGATGGAGAAATATAGGCTAGACAATTATAAAGGTAGGTGAATTCAGCTCTAGTTTAATGGCTGGACCCAAACAGCAGTTATTAGTGGTTCAATGTTAACTTGGAAGGAAATCTCCAACCTAGTGCCCTAGGGATCTGTGCTTGGCTGGTTTTTAACATTTTTTTAATGAGTTGGATAAAGGCATAGATGACTTATTTATCAAATTTGCAGATGACACAGAAGCAAAACTAATATACCAGATGATAAAGATTAAAAATATCTTGACAGCCTAGAATGTTGGGTCAAATATACTATCAAAGTATTTTTAGAGAGATATACTTCAGGGTTTTTTAAAATCAATATCATAAGTACAAGATGTTTTAGGTATTGCTACATAGCATTTTATTTGAAAAAATCTTAGTCTTAGTCAAATGCAAGTTTAATAGGAGTCAATGAAAAGATAGGATAGTAGAGAAAGATGTGGTCTTTTGCATAATCCAGGAACAAGGCGATGAAAGTCCTGCGGTATGCTACCCTATTCAGGCCAATCTGGAATATTGTGTTCAGTTCTGAGTTACACATCTTAGGAAAGACATTGATAATTTGGAGGGTATCTAGAGGAGGGCAACCAGTATGGCCAAGGATCTAGGGTTCATGACACCTAAGGATCAGTTGGAGGAACTAGGGTAGTTTAACTTGGAGGAGACAAGGTATAGGATAGTTACGTTTAAGTATATGAAGAAGTGCTGGACTTGTTCATTTTGGCAAGAGGGCCCAATAGAGCAAGCACCAGGAGCAATGACTGCAACTGTCAGAGATTGACTTAAGCTTGATAGATAGAAAACATTGCTAACAGTTAGAGACTTCCCTAAGTGAAATAGGCTGCTAGTTCCCCCTCATCAAGAAAACCTGTATGATTACTTTTGGGTATGTTACAGAGGGGATTCTTCTTCAGGTATGAGTTTGACTAAAGGTCACTGAGGTCCCTTCTTATTCTTAATTTCTGTGATTCAGTGGTATATTATATTGACATTAGAGATATTTAGCTCAACCATCTAATTTTGAAGATAAGGAAACAAGCCCAAAGAAGTTCCTCTCTCTTTACAATCTCCCACATAGTTTATGCCTTCTGGAAGGCCAGGCCAGGGAGTTGGTTTCCTCCTCTTGTCTTATGAAGAAATTCTCTTTGCCACCAGTCAGATGCACTTAGTGGAATCAGGACTTTGAATCTCAAACTTAGGAGGTTGCTGCCAAGCCTAGACCTAAAGATTCACTCTAGCTCACCTACTCAGGAAAGGTAACAAAAAGTGGATAGGGCAACCAATCAGGTTCAGCCTCAAGTTCATCCCTACTACAGCTTACACTTAGGACTGGTCACCATGATCCCAGAGTAGGGAAAAGCCAGACCATCTTCCCACCCCTTATTTGAAGTGAGACGACTCATTGTTTTCTGCAATCAGTCCTTTCAGTGCTGAGCTACCATAAGACCAAAGACAGCTAGGAAGTCTACGATCCCCCTAGGGTCCAAGGCTGAGTCATTATGTCCCTAAAGTTTTCAGGGGACTTCTGGGTACTTGCTCTTTTTAATATCCCCTTTGAATCAATTAGACCTTCTCTCTATATACATCATGGATGTCTTAATGTAGAGATATTGGGGCTCTTGTGTTCTAAGTCACCAGGGGCTTCCTCCTTGTTCTGGCCTTAATTTTTTCCCCCTTTAATTCAATTCAATGTGTTAAGGACTGAATGTGTACATGATCCTGTACCAGGTGCTGAAACTGTTAAAGATAATAAACAAACAAACATGACCAATCCCTGGTCTCAAAAAATGTATAATCGAATAAGGGGGATACAAAGGCTTTGTTGTTGTTTAGATGTTTCAGTCATGTCCATCTCTTAGTAACTCCTTTTTGGGGGATTTTCTTGGCAGAAATACTAGAGTGGTTTGCCATTCCTTCTCCAGATTACAGATGAGGAAACTGAGGCCAACAGGGTTAAGTGACTTGCCCAGGGTCACACAGCTAGCAAGTATCTGAGGCAGTGAACTCCAATCATCCTGACTCCAGGCCTGGCACTCTATCCACTGCCCTACCTGGCTGTCTCTACATAAATAAAAAAAGCATGATATAAAGCATGCTTGCCCCTTCCATTTTCTGCATATCTGAGAAGTGTAGGCAGAGATCTAATTGAGAGAACTGTAGCACTTAGCACTGTGCCTAGAACACAGTGAGTGCCTAATAAATGCTTGTTGACATGACTGACTAATTCAAGAATATCAAGCATGAAAACCCTGGTCATTAGAATATTTCTCTTTATGTTTATATGCATATATTCCCATACCACAATACAAACTTTTTTTTTTCATATGTGCCAATTTTAGCAGTGGCCAAGCATATACAGTGTAGGCAGAAGGATTACCAGGACAGAGTCTGAGTCACTGTCTCCGGACACCAGGCTTAAAAGAGAGCGTTATTGTGGTCTCTAGGCGATGAGAACAAGAGAGGCTATATTTTTTAATTAGTCATTTTAATTAGGGGGAAAAAACTTCTCTATCCAAAGAAAATAACATCCAATACTTCACTAAAAAGGGAAATAAGGAAGATGTGAGACACGAGGAGGTTATTTACTACAATTCCTGAGTCATTTCTGACTTTTGCCCAGTACCCTGGTTGCTTCAGTACACGATTACTTTTTAACGGTTTTTCAGTCTCTCCTGTGGCTCTGCTTTTGAAACAGGCAGAATAAACGCAGGGAAACGGGGACGTTAACAGATTTGGGGGTCTCTGGAATCTGAGGACGGCTTCAGACGCTGTTTGTACCCTGGCGTCAGATTCACACGCAGCCTTTGCACACCTGCCCCCATTCACCCACCCAGTCCAAGTCGCCTCCCCCTACTTCCTCATCCTTGACTTTCCAGGCTCCTCCCCAGTTTCGGGAGTTCGTGCAAAGCAGGTACTTATTCACTCCTGTCCCATCTCTGTCCACCTCGAGTAAATGGAACTCTGTTGTTGCGTTAATGGCGTGACCACAAAGGCAGAAGGGGTGCCTACCACTTCTCCTTCCCCAAGAGGAAGCGGGGCTAGGGGGTCGCTCCTGTGGCCACTCGAGAGGCGCAAGGATTGAGTCACTGAAGGCTTTTCGCCTTTTCGAGGGGACTGGCAGAGGGGGCCCAGGAGGCCCACCGCTGGTTGCTTGCTCCCTCGTTCTTGGGATTAGATTGTGTGACTGAAGACTGGAGTCTGCGGGATCCCTCACTTGATCAAAGTGCTCAGAAGAGAGAGAAGTTATGGGCGAGAGTTGGGGTTGGTGGATGGGGCTGTGGTTCAGAGGTGAAAAAGGGACGACTTTCCACCACTCTAGGCCCCCCTCCCTCGTACTAGCGGATCAACTCAGCCCTGACTGCTGTTCTGCGCCACAGTCCCAGGTCCCGCTCGCTCGCCCTGGGGCCCAGTGCAGAGTTGGTGGCAGACATAATCTCGGAACACCACTCAAAACTCCGAGCGCACTCATTAGAAGAGGGACCAGAACTTCTCTACCTTCTTCCACTTCTGACCGCCTCCAGACCAGGGCAGCTGGGTCAGGAGCGCACCATCGTCACGTGGGGCCGGTTCCCTGGCGAGTAGATAGAACAGCCTAGAGCTCCCGGGCTTAACAGCCCTGGGTAGGCTGGGGTCCGGTGCTCCCTGCGTTCCCCGTGCTCCCGCCTGCCCTGGACTGCGCAGCACCCTGGGGAAGGCGCAGCACCCTGGGGAAGGCGCAGCAC